>NW_012294522.1:0-1728 GCF_000151885.1 Dipodomys ordii | reverse complement strand
AGGTTCTGCTTTTGCTTCTTCGGCTTCTTCTGCTTCTTTTTCTGCTTCTCCTTCTGTTTCTGCTTCTCTTTCTGCTTCTGCTTCTTCTCCTTCTTCTATTTCTTCTGATTCTGCTTCTCCTGCTTCTGCTTCTCCTGCTTCTCCTTCTGTTTCTCTTTATGCTTCTCCTTCTGCTTCTCCTTCTTCTGCTTCTACTACTGCTTCTGCTTTTCCTTCTGCTTCTGCATCTTCTGCTTCTTCTGCTACTGCCTCTGCTTCTTCTGTTTCTTCTGCTTCTCCTTCTGCTTTTGCTTCTCTTTCTGCTTCTGCTTCTCCTTCTGCTTCTCCAGATTCTGCTTCTTCTGCTTCTACTGTATCTCCTTATGCTTCAGGTTCTGCTTCTGCTTCTTCGGCTTCTTCTGCTTCTGCTTCTCCTGCTGCTGCTTCTTCTGCTGCTCCTGCTTCTATTTCTGCTTTTCCTTCTGTTTCTGCTTCTCCTTCTGCTTCTGCTTCTTCTCCTTCTTATGTTTCTTCTGCTTCTGCTTCTCCTGCTTCTGCTTCTCCTGCTTCTCGTTGTGCTTCTCTTTCTGCTTCTCTTTCTGCTTCTCCTTCTCCTTCTTCAGCTTCTCCTTCTGGTTCTCCTTCTCCTTCTGCTTCAATTTCTCCTTCTGCTTCTCATTCTGCTTCTGCGTCTTCTGTTTCTTCTGCTTCTCTTGCTTCTGCTTCTCCTGCTTCTCCTACTTCTCGTGCTGCTTCTCCTTCTGCGTCTCTTTCTGCTTCTGCTTATCCTTTTGCTTCTCCTACTCCTAATCCTTCTCTTTCGCCTTCTCCTTCTTGTTCTTCTGCTTGTCCTGGTGCTTCTGCTACTGCTTATTCTACTATTTCTGTTTCTTCTGCTTCTGCTTCAGATTGTGCTTCTTCTGTTTCTCCTTCTGCTTCAGATTCTGCTTCTGCTTCTTCGGCTTCTCCTGTTTCTTCTGCTTCTGCTTCTCCTGCTTCTTCTGGTTCTCCTGCTTCTCTTTCTGCTTCTCCTTCTGCTTCTGCTTCTCCTTCTGCTTCTGCTTCTGCTCTTCTCCTTCTTCTGTTTCTTTTGCTTCTGTTTCTTCTGCTTCTTCTTCTTCTGTTTCTTCGGATTCTACTTCTGCTTCTCCTTCTTCTCCTCTTTCTGCTTCTTCTGATTCTCCTGCTTCTCCTTCTTGTTCTCCTTCTGTTTCTGCTTCTTTTTCTGCTTCTGCTTCTCCTTCTGCTGCTCCTTCTCCTTCTCCTTCTTCTGCTTCTCTCACTGCTTCTGCTTCTGCTTCTTTTGCTTATTCTTTTTCTTCTGCTTCTGCTTCTCCTGCTTCTGCTTCTTCTGCTTCTACTGCTTCTCCTTAAACTTCTCCTTATGCTTCTCCTTATGCTTCTCCTTATGCTTCTTCTTCTTCTTCGTCTTCTTCTCTTTCTTCTGCTTCTTCTTTTCCTGCTTCTTCTGCTTCTACTGCTTCTCTTTCTGCTTCTCATTCTGCTTCTGCTTCTCTTTCTGCTTCTCCTATTGCTTCTGCGGCTCTTCCTTCTCCTTCTCCTTCTTCTACTTCTCCTTCTGCTTCTGCTTCTTCTCCTTCTCCTGCTTCTCCTTCTGCATCTTCTTCTGCTTCTGCTTCTCTTTCTGATGTTTCTTCTGCTTCTGTTTCTCCTTCTGCTTCTCCTTCTGCTTCTTCTGCTTAAAAATTCAGATTCTCCTTCTGCTTCTCCTTCAGTTTCTCCTTCTCC
>NW_012294521.1:0-4010 GCF_000151885.1 Dipodomys ordii | reverse complement strand
TCTTCTTCTTCTTCTTCTGCTTCTCCCGCTTCTGCTTCTTCTGCTTCTCCTTCCTTTCCTCTGCTTCGCTTCTCCTTCTCCTTCTTCGCTTCTCTTTCTGCTTCTGCTTCTTCTGATTCTCCAACTAATCCTTCTTCTTTTCCTTCTGTTTCTGCTTCTCTTTCTGCTTCTCCATCTCCTTCTGCTTCACCTTCTGCTGCTCCTTCTCCTTCTTCTGTTTCTCCCTCTGCTTCTGCTTCTGCTTCTTATGATTCTTCTTTTTCTTCTGCTTCTGCTTCTCCGGCTTCTGCTTCTTATGCTTCTACTGCTTCTTCTTCTGCTTCTGCTTCTTCTGCTTCTACTTCTCTTTCTGCTTCTGCTTCTCCTGCTTGTTTTTCTGCTTCTTCTGCTGCTTCTCCTTCTGCTGCTTCTTCTACTTCTCCTTCTGCTTCCCTTTTTGCTTCTATTTCTGCTTCTGCTTCTTCTGTTTCTCCTGCCTGAATTTCTGGTTCTACTTGTTCTGCTGCTTCTCCTTCTGCTTCTGCTTCTACATCTGCTTCTGTTTCTGCTTCTTCTGCTTCTTCTCTTTCGGCTTCTCCTGCTTCTGCTTCTTGTGCTTCTCCTGCTTCTCTTTCTGCTTCTCATTCCGCTTCTGCTTCTCCTTCTGCTTCTGCTTCTCCTCCTTCTCCTTCTCCTACTTCTGCTTCTCCTTCATTTTCTGCTTCTTCTGTTTCTCCTGCTTCTCCTTCTGCATCTCCTTCTGCTTATGCTTCTCCTTATGCTTCTTCTTCTGCCTCTGCTTCTCCTTCTCCTTCTTTTGCTTGTCCTTTTGCTTCTGCTTATTCTGCTTTTCCTGCTTCTCCTTCTGCTTCTGCTTCTGCTTCTTCTGCTTCTCCTTCTGCATCTTCTTCTGCTTCTCCTTCTCCTTCTTCTGCTTCTCCTTCTTATTCTCCTACTGCTTCTCCTTCTGTTTCCCTTCTCCTTCTTGTTCTTCTTGTTTTCCTTCTGCTTCTCGTTCTGCTTCTGCTACAACTGCTACTGCTTCTACTTCTTCTGTTTCTTCTGCTTCTCCTTCTGCTTTTGATTCTCTTTCTGCTTCTGCTTCTCCTTCTGCTTCTCCTTCTGCTTCTCCAGATTCTGCTTCTTCTGCTTCTCCTGCTTCTCCTTCTGCTTCAGGTTCTCCTTCTGCTTCTTCGGATTCTTATGCTTCTGCTTCTCCTGCTTCAGCTTCTTCTGCTTCCCCTCCTTCTCTTTCTGCTTCTCCTTCTGTATCTGCTTCTGCTTCTGCTTCTTGTCCTTTTCCTGTTTGTTCTGCTTATGCTTCTCCTGTTTCTGCATCTCCTGCTCCTCCTTCTGCTGCTCTTTCTGCTTCTCCTGCTGCTTTTCCTTCTCCTGCTCCTTTTTCTGCTTCTCTTTCTGCTTCTCCTTCTGTTTCTCCTTCTCTTTCACCTTCTCGTTCTTCTGCTTTTCCTTCTGCTTCTCCTTCTGCTTCTGCATCTTCTGCTTCTTCTGCTACTGCCTCTGCTTCTTCTGTTTCTTCTGCTTCTCCTTCTGCTTCTCCTTCTGCTTTTCCTTCTCTTTCTGCTTCTGCTTCTCCTGCTTCTCCAGATTCTGCTTCTCCTTCTGCTTCAGGTTCTGCTTCTGCTTCTTCTACTTCTGCTTCTCCTGCTGCTGCTTCTTCTGCTTCTCCTGCTTCTCTTTCTGCTTTTCCTTCTGTTTCTGCTTCTCCTTCTGTTTCTTCTCCTTCTTCTGTTTCTTCTGTTTCTGCTTCTCCTGCGTCTGCTTCTCCTGCTTCTCGTTCGGCTTCTCTTTCTGCTTCTCCTTCTCCTTCTCCTTCTTCTGCTTCTCCTTCTGCTTCTGCTTCTCCTTCTCCTTCTGCTTCAATTTCTCCTTCTGCTTCTCATTCTGCTTCTGCCCCTTCTGTTTCTTCTGCTTCTCCTGCTTCTCTTGCTGCTTCTCCTTCTGCGTCTCTTTCTGCTTCTGCTTATCCTTTTGCTTCTCCTACTCCTAATCTTCCTCTTTCGCCTTCTCCATCTTCTTCTTCTGCTTCTCCTGCTGCTTCTGCTTATTCTACTATTTCTGTTTCTTCTGCTTCTGCTTCAGATTGTGCTTCTTCTGTTTCTCCTTCTGCTTCAGATTCTGCTGCTGCTTCTTCGGCTTCTCCTGTTTCTTCTGATTCTGCTTCTCCTGCTTCTTCTGCTTCTCCTGCTTCTCTTTCTGCTTCTCCTTCTGCTTCTGCTCCTTCTATTTCTTCTGTTTCTTTTGCTTCTGCTTCTCACGCTCTGCTTCTTCTGCTTCTCCTGCTTCTCGTTCTGCTTCTCTTCGTCGGCTTCTCTTTCTACTTCTCCTTCTGCTTCTTCTGATTCTGCTTCTTCTCCTTCTTCTTCTCCTTCTGCTTCTTCTGCTTCTCCTGCTACTCCTTCTGCATCTCCTTCTGCTTGTGCTTTTCCTTCTGCTTCTTCTTCTGCTTCTGCTTCTCCTTATTCTGCTTCTCCGTCTGTTTCTGCTTCTTCTGTTTTTCCTGCTTCTCCTTCTGCTTCTCATTCTTCTTCTCCTTCTGTTTCTCCTTCTCGTTATTCTGCTATTCCTGCTGCTTCTCTATCTGCTTCTGCATCTTCAGCTTCTTCTGCTACTGCTTCTCTTTCTGCTTCTTCTGTTTCTTCTGCTTCTCTTTCTGCTTCTCCTTCTGCTTTTGCTTCTCTTTCTGCTTCTGCTTCTCCTTCTGGTTCTCCTTCTTCTCCAGATTCTGCTTCATCTGCTTCTCCTGCTTCTCATTCTGATTCAGGTTCTGCTTCTGCTTCTTCTGCTTCTATTTCTGCTCTCCTTCTGTTACTGCTTCTCTTTCTGCTTGTGCTTTTTATCCTACTTCTATTTCTTTTGATTCTGCTTCTCCTGCTTCTGTTCTCCTGCTTCTCCTTCTGTTTCTCTTTATGCTTCTCCTTCTGCTTCACCTTCTTCTGCATCTACTTCAGATTCTGCTTCTGCTTCTGCATCTTCTTCTGATTCAATTTCTCCTTCTTCTGCTTTTCATTCTGCTTCTGCTTCTCCTGCTTCTGCTTCTTCTGCTTCTCCTGCTTCTCCTTCTCATTCCCTTCTCTTTCTGCTTCTGCTTATCCTTCTGTTTCTCCTACTCCTAATCCTTCTCTTTCTCCTTGTTCTTCTTCTGCTTCTCGTTCTTCTTCTTCTTCTGCTTCTTCTGCTTGTTCTGTTTCTTCTGCTTCTACTTTTCCAGCTTCTGCTGCTTCTGCTTCTCCTTCTGCTTCAGGTTCTCCTTCTGCTTCTTGGGCTTCTTCTGTTTCTTCTGCTTCTGCTTCTCCTGCTACTGCTTCTTCTGCTTCTTCTGCTTCTATTTTGCTTCTCCTTCTGCTTCTGCTTCTCTTTCTGCTCCTTCTCTTTCTTCTGTTTCTTCTTCTTCTTCTTCTTCTTCTTCTTCTTCTTCTTCTTCTTCTTCTTCTTCTTCTTCTTCTTCTTCTTCTTCTTCTTCTTCTTCTTCTTCTTCTTCTTCTTCTTCTTCTGCTCCTCCAAATACTGCTGCTTCTGCTTCTCCTGCATGTACTTCACCATCTGCTTCTCCTTCTCCTGCTTCTCCTTATCTTTCTGCTATGGCTTCTGAAATAACTGATTCAACAAAGAAACCTTATACTACACCAACTGATACTGCAACTGATAAATGATGCTAAATCAAAGTCGGATTCAAATACAACTGCAAAAACACAAACAATAGTACAACAACAAAAGGAACTTATTAGGATAATGACATGAAATAAGGCTTAAGCAAAAGCAGCTTATGCTGCATGGGATAAAATGACTAATATACTAAAACTGATACATAAGAAAAAAACACTTAAACTGAACAAATCGAAAGGGATACACCGTAAACGTGAAATACATCCCGGGCAGAACAGTAACCAACAGATAAGAGTAGGCTAGAAGTAAGCTGCGAGTAAGGACGCATATGACATGAGGCTAGACAAGTCGTCAACTTAATTAGAGAAAAAGCCTATAATCAACTACAACTAAGGAAAAGCAAA
>NW_012294520.1:0-5739 GCF_000151885.1 Dipodomys ordii | reverse complement strand
GGACACAGCGGGACACAGCGGGGTCACTGCGGGACACAGTGGGGGACAAAGCGGGACACAGTGGGACACAGCGGGGACGCAGCGGGACACAGCGGGACACAGCGGGACACGGCGGGGGACACAGCGGGACACAGAGCGGGACATAGCGAGGACACAGCAGGACACAGCGGGACACAGCGGGGGACACAGCGAGGACACAGTGGGGGACACAGTGGGGGAAACAGCTGGACACAGCGGGGAACACAGCGAGGACACAGCGGCACCGAGCGGGACACAGCGTAGATACAGCGGAGACACAGCGTTACACAGCATGGTACAAAGCTGTGGACACAACGGGACACAGTGGGGGCACAGCAGGACACAGCGGGACGCAGTGGGACACAGCGGGGACAAAGCGTGAGACACAGCAGGGGACAGAGCTGGAGACAGCGGGGGACACAGCGGGGACACAGCGAGGACACATCGGGACAGAGCGGGACACTGCAGGGCACAGCGGGGGACACAGCAGGACACAGCGGGGGACACAGCGGGAGTCAGCGGGGGACACAGCGAGGACACAGCTGGACACAGCGGGGACACAGAGGGGACTCAGCAGGGGACATAGAGGGGAAAAAGCGGGACACCACGGGACACAGTAGGACACAGCGGGACACAGCGGGGACACTGCGGGACACAGCCGGGGGACACAGCGGTGGACAGCGGGGGACAGAGAAGGGACACAGCGGGACACAGAGGGGACACAGCTGGACACAGAAGGGTACACAGCGGGGCACAGCGGACACACAACGGGGACAGAGCTCGACACAGAGGGACACAGATGGGACAGAGCGTGACACAGCGGGACACAGAGGGACACAGCAGGGGACTCAGCGGGACACAGCGGGGGACACAGGGAGGACACAGCTGGACACTGAATGAGACAGAGCGAGGACACAGCCGGACACAGCGAAACACAGCGTGAAAGGTGGGGACACAGCAGGGGACACAGCTGGACACCGGCGGGGACACAGAGGGACACAGCGGGGTACACAGCAAGGGCAAAGCGGGACACAGTGGGGGACACAGCGAGGACAAAGCGGGACACAGCGGTGACACAGCGGGAAACAGCTGGGGACAATGCGGGATACAGCGGGACACAGTGGGGACACAGCAAGGACACAGCGGGGGACACAGCGGGACACAGCCGGACACAGCCGGGGACACAGCGGGAAACAGCGAGAGACACAGCGGGGGACACAGCGGGACACAGCGGGGAACAAAGATAGGACCCAGCGGGACCCAGCGGGACACAGCGTCGATTGAGCGGGGACACAGCGGGACACAGCGGTGACACAACGGGACTCAGCGGGGGACACTGCGGGACACAGCGGGGACACAGCAAGGACACAGCGGGGGACACAGCGGGACACAGCGGGACACAGCGGGGGACACAGCGAGTGACACAGCGGGGGACACAGCGGGACACAGTGGGGAACACAGAGAGAGACACAGCAAGACCCAGCGAGACACAGCGTCGATACAGCAGGGACACAGCGGGGTACACAGCTGTTGACACAACGGGACACAGTTGGGGACACAGCGGGACACAGCGGGACACAGCGGGACACAGCGGGGACAAAACAGGAGACACAGTGGGGAACAGAGCAGGACACAGCGGGGGACACAGAAAGGACACAGTGGGGACACAGCGAGACTCAGCCCGGGACACAGCGGGGGACAAAGCGGGACACCACGGGACACAGTGGGACACAGCCGGACACAGCGGGGTCACTGCGGAACACAGTGGGGGACAAAGCGGGACACAGCGGGACACAGCGGGGACGCAGCAGGACACAGCAGGACACAGCGGGACACGGCGGGGGACACAGCGGGACACAGAGGGGGACACAGCGAAGACACAGCGGGACACAGAGGGACACAGCGGGGGACAGAGCGAGGACACAGTGGGGGACAAAGTGGGGGAAACAGCTGGACACAGCGGGGAACACAGCGAGGACACCTCGGGACCCTGCGGGACACAGCGTCGATACAGCGGAGACACAGCGTTACACAGCATGGTACAAAGCTGTGGACACAACGGGATACAGTGGGGGCACAGCGGGACACAGCGGGACGCAGTGGGACACAGCGGGACACAGCGGGACACAGCGGGGACAGAGCGGGACACAGTCGGACACAGCGGGACACAGCGGGGTCACAGCGGGAGACAAAGAGGGACACCACAGAACACAGCGGGACACAGCAGAAAAAAGCAGTGACACTGCGGGGACACTGTGGGACACAGCGGGACACAGCGGGACACAGCGAGGACACAGCGGGACACAGTGGGTGACACAGCCGGACACAGCAGGGGAATAGTGTGGGACACAGCGGGACACAGCGGGACACAGCGAGGACACAGCGGGACAGAGCGGGACACTGCAGGGCACAGCGGGGGACACAACGGGACACAGCGGGGGACACAGCGAGGACACAACGGAACACAGAGTGGGACACAGTGAGGACACAGCGGGACACAGCGGGACACAGCCGGGTCCCAGCAGTGGACACAGCGGGACACAGCGGGGGAAACAGCGGGACACAGCGGGGGACACATGGAGGACTCAGCGGGACAAAGCGGGGACACAGCGGTGACTCACCGGGGGACACAGCGGGGGACAAAGCGGGACACCACAGAACACAGTGGGAAACAGCGGGACACAGCGGGGAAACTGCGGGGACACAGGGGGACAAAGAGTGGGACACATAGGGACACAGCGGGGGACACAGTGGGGGACACAGCGGGACACAGCGGGGAACACAGCGAGGACACAGCCATACCCAGCGGTACACAGCGTCTATACAGCGGGGACACAACGTTACACAGCGTGGTACACAGCTGTGAACACAACAGGACACAGTGGGGGCACAGCGGGACACAGCGGGACACAGTGGGACACAGCGGGGACAAAGATTGAGACACAGCGGGGTACAGAGCGGGAGACAGCAGGGGACACAGCGAGGACACAGCGGGACACAGCGCTGACACTGCGGGGGACACAGCGGGGGACACAGCGGGGGACACAGCCGGACACAGCGGGACACAGCGGGGGACACAGGGGGGACACAGCGGGACCAAGCCCGGGACCCAGCGCGGGACACAGCGAGGACGCATTGGTACACAGCGGAGACACAGCGGGCCTCAGCAGGGGACACAGCAGTACACAGCGGGACACAGCGGGACACAGCGGGGGACACAGAGGGGTAAACAGCGGGACACAGCGGGGAACACAGCGAGGACACAGCGGGACCAAGCGGGACACAGCGTCGATACAGCGGGGACACAGCGGGACACAGCGGGGTACACAGCTGGTTACACAACGGGACACAGCGGGGGACACAGCGAGGACACAGCAGAACACAGTGTGGGAAACAGCGAGGACACAGCGAGACACAGCGAGACACAGCGGGACACAGTGGGGACACAGCAGTAGACACAGCGGGACACAGCGAGGACACAGCGGGGACACAGCGGGGACAAAGCGGCACCCAGCAGGACACAGCGGGGCACACAGCGGTACACAGCGGGACACAGCTTGGGACACAGCGGGAACACAGCAGGACACAGCCGGGGACACAGCGAGGACACAGCGGGACACAGCGGGACACAGCGTGGGACAAAGCGGGAGATAGCAGGGGACACAGCGAGGACACAGCAGGACACAGTGGCGACACATAGTGGACTCAGCGGGGGACACAGTGGGGGACCGAGCGGGACACAGCGGTTCCCAGCGGGGAAAAAGCGTGAGACACAGCGGTGGACAGAGCGGGAGACAGAGGCGGACACAGCGAGGACACAGCGGGACACAGCGGGGACACAGAGGTGGCTCAGGGGGGCCACAGCGGGGGACAAAGCGGGACACCACGGAACACAGCGGGACACAGCGTGAAACAGCGGTGAACCTGCGGGGACACAGCGGGGGACACAGCGGGACACAGCGGGGACAAAGCGGGGACACTGCGGGACCCAGCAGGACACAGCGGGACACAGCAGGACACAGCGGGGGACACAGCGGGACAGAGCGGGGGATACAGAGGGACACAGCGGGGACACAGAGGGGACTCAGCAGGGGACATAGCGGGGGACTAATCGGGACACCACAGGACACAGTGGGACACAGCGGGACACAGCGGGGACACTGCGGGGACACAGCGGGACAAAGCAGGGGACCCAGCGGGACCCAGCGGGACCCAGCAGGACCCAGCGGGGAAACAGCGGGGACACAGTGGGACACAGCGAGGACACAGCGGGACACAGCGGGACACTGCGGGGCACAGCGGGGGACACAGCGGGACACAGCCGGGGACACAGCGGGACACAGCGGGGGACACAGGGAGGACACAGCGGAACACAGCATGGGACAAAGCGAGGACACAGCGGGAAACAGCGAGACACAGCGGAACCCAGCGGGGACCCAGCAGTGGACACAGCGGGACACAGCGGGGGACAAAGCGGGACACCACCGAACACAGCAGGACACAGCGTGAAACAGCGGTGAACCTGCGGGGACACAGCGGTACACAGCGGGGGACACAGCGGGACACAACGGGACACAGCGGGGGTCACAGCTGGACATAGCAGGGACACAGCAGGGACACAGCGGGACACAGCAGGACACAGCGGGTAACACAGCAGGACACAGCGGGACACAGCAGGGGACACAGCAGGGACACAGTGGGACTCAGTAGGACACAGCGTGGGACAAAGCGGGAGACAGCAGAGGACACAGCGAGGACACAGCTGGACACAGCGGGGACACAGAGGGGACTCAGCAGGGGACATAGATGGGAAAATGCGGGACACCACGGGACATAGTAGGACACAGCGGGGACACTGCGGGACACAGCCGGGGGACACAGCGGTGGACAGCGGGGAACAGAGAAGGGACACAGCGGGACACAGAGGGGACACAGCTGGACACAGAAGGGTACAAAGTGGGGCACAGCGGACACACAACAGGGACAGAGCTGGACACAGAGGGACACAGATGGGACAGAGCGTGACACAGCGGGACACAGCGGGACACAGCAGGGGACTCAGGGGGACACAGCGGGGGACACAGGGAAGACACAGCTGGACACTGAGGGAGACAGAGCGAGGACACAGCCGGACACAGCGAAACACAGCGTGACACAGTGGGGACACAGCAGGGGACACAGCGGGACACAGCGGGGGACACAGAGGGACACAGCGGGGTACACAGCAGGCACAAAGCGGGACACAGCGGGGGACACAGCGAGGACAAAGCGGGACACAGCCGTGACACAGCGGGACACAGCTGGGGACACTGCGGGACACAGCGGGACACAGCGGGGACACAGCAAGGACACAGCGGGGGACACAGCGGGACACAGCGGACACAGACGGGGACACAGCGGGACACAGCGAGAGACACAGCGGGGGACACATCGGGACTCAGCGGGGGACACAGCGGGACACAGCGGGGAACAAAGAGAGGACACATTGGGACCCATCGGGACACAGCGTCGATAGAGTGGGGATTTCTTTTTATTCAGCGGTGAAACAACCGGACTCAGCGGGGGACACTGTGGGACCCAGCGGGACCCAACGGGGACACAGCTTGGACACATCGGGGGACACTTTAAGGGACACAGCGGGAGACTTATCGGGACACAGTGAGGAACATAGATGAGAGACACTGCAGGACCCAACGAGACTCAGCGTCTTACAGCGGGTAC
>NW_012294519.1:0-4536 GCF_000151885.1 Dipodomys ordii | reverse complement strand
GTGGAAACAGCGGGACATAGAGCAACACAGCGGGGGACAAAGCGGGAGTCAGCAGGGGACACAGCGAGGACACAGCGAGTCACAGCCGGGACACAGCAATTGACACAACGGGGACACATTGGGGACACAGCGGGGACACAGCGAGGACACAATGGGACACAGAGGGACACAGCGGGAAACAGCGGGACACAGCGGGACACAGAAAGACACCGCAGGGGACACAGCGGGACACACTGGAAGACACAGTGGGGGACACAGTGGGACACAGCGCGGGACACAGCGGGGAAACAGCGGGACACAGCAGGGGACACAGCGGGGACACAGCCGGACACAGCGGGACATAGGGGGACACAGCGGGGACACAACGGGACACAGTGCGGACACAGAGGGACACAACGGGGACACAGCGGGACACAGCAGGGACACAGCGGGGGACACAGCGGGCAACACATTGGGACATAGCGGGACACAGCAGGGGACAGAGGGGACACAGCGGGACACAGCGGGGACACAGCGGGATCTCACCGGGTGACACAGCTGGAGACAAAGCACGACACCACGGGACACAGGGGGACACAGCGGGACACAGCGGGACAGAGCTGGGGGACACAGCGGGGACACAGCGGGACACAGCGGGGACACAGCGGTGGACACAGAGTGGACACATCGGGGGACACAGCGGGACACAGTGGTTGACAAAGCGGGACACATCGTGGGACATAGCGGTAGACACAGCGGGACACAGTGGGGGACACATCAAGGGATACAGAGGGAACACAGCGGGACATAGCGGGGGACACAGCGGGACACAGAGGGGGACACAGCAGGACACAGCTGGGACAAAGAGGGACACAGCATGGTACAGAGCGGGACACAGCGCGGGACACAGCGGAGGACACAGCGGGACACAGCAGGACACAGCGGGGACACAGTTGGACAGAGCGCGGTACACAGGGGGACACAGCGGGGACACAGTGAGGACACAGAGGGACACAGTGGGACACAGCGGGTCACAGCAGGAAACAGCGAGACACAGCGGGGGACACAGCGGGACACAGCGCGAGACACAGTGGAGGACACAGCGAGGACAGAGCGGGACACAGTCTGACACAGCGGGGACACAGCGGGGACACAGCAGCGGACACAGCGGGGAAACAGCGGGAACACAGCGAGGACAGAACGGGACACAGAGGGACACAGCGGGACACAGCAGGACACAGCGGGGGACACAGCGGGTCACACCGGAAGATACAGTGGGGGACACAGCGGGACACAGCAGAGTACACAGTGGGGGACACAGCGGGACACAGCGGGGAAACAGTGGGACACAGCGGGGGAAACAGTGGGGACAGAGCGGGGACACAGCCGGACACAGCGGGACATAGGGGGACACAGCAGGGAAGCAGCGGGACACAGTGCAGACACAGAGGGACAAAACGGGGGACAGAGCGGGGATACAGTGGGACACATTGGGGACACAGCGAGGGACACAGCGGGACACAGCGGTGACACAGAGGGGGACACAGCGGGTCGAAGCAGGGGACAAGGGAGGACACAGCAGGACACAGTGGGGTACACAGCGGGGGACACAGCTGGACACAGTGGGGGACAAGCGAGCACACAGTGCGACACTGCGGGACCAAGCAGGGACACAGCGGGGACACAGCGGGGGACACAGTGGGGGACACAGCGGGACAAAGCGAGGACACAGCGAGGACACAACGGGACACAGCGGCACACAGTGGGACACAGCAGGACACAGCGGGGGACACAGCGGTAAACAACGCGGGACATAGTGGAGGAAACAGCGGGACACAACGGGGAACACAGCATGACACAGCGGGACACAGAGGAGGACAACGGGGACACAGCGGGACACAGCGGGGAACAGAGCGAGAACACAGCTGGACACAGCGGGACACAGAGGGGACACAGCGGGGACACAGCGGTGGACACAGAGGGACACAGAGGGGGATACAGCGGGACACAGTGGGGGACACAGCAGGGGACACAGTGGGACACAGCGTGGGACACAGCTGGACCCAGCGTGGTACAAAGCGGAACACAGCGGGGTACACAGCGGGGGACACAACGGGACACATCGGGGGACACAGAGGGAAACAGATGGTCACAGCTAGGACAACGCGGGGGACAGAGCGGGGGACAGAGCGGGCCACAGCGTGGGACACAGGGAAGACACAGCGGGACACAGCGGGGACACAGCGGTGACACTGCGGGGACACAGCGGGACACAGCGGGGGACACAGCGGGGACACAGCAGGGCACAGCAGGGGACACAGCGAGGACACGGCGGGACACAGTGCGACACAGCACGGGACAAAGCGGTAGACAGCGGGGGACACAGCGAGGACACAGTCGGACATAGTGGGGACACAGAGGAGACTCAGCGGGGGACAAAGCGGGACACCACGGGACACAGTGGGATACAGCGGGGACACTGCGGGGACACAGCGGGACAAAGCGGGGGACACAGCGGGACACAGCAGGACACAGCGGGGAACACAGCCGGACACAGCGGGGGACAGAGCGGGGAACACAGCGGGACACAGCGGGGACACAGCGGGACACAGCGGGACACAGTGTGGACAGAGCGGGACACAGCGTGACACAGTGCTACACAGCGGGGGACACAGCGGGACACAGCAGGTGACACAGCGAGGACACAGTGGGACAGAGTGGGGGATACAGCGAGGACACAGCGGGACACAGCGGGACCCAGCGGGACACAGCGGGGACACAGCAGGGGACCCAGCGGGACCCAGACGGACCGAGTGGGGACACAGTCGGTACACAGCGGGACACAGCAGGGACACAGCAGTAGACACAGCGGGACACAGCAGGAGACACAGCGGGACACAGCGGGACACAGAGGGGACACATCGGGACTCAGTGGGGGACACAGCAGTACACAGCGGGACACAGCTGGACACAGCGTGGGACACAGCGGGACACAGAGGGGGAAACAGAGGGGTACACAGCGGGACACAGCGGGGAACACAGCGAGGACCCAGCGGGACCCAGCGGGACACAGCGTCGACACAGCGGGGACACAGCGGACACAGCGGGGTACACAGCTGGGGACACAAAGGGACACATCGGGGGACACAACGAGGACACAGCAGAACACAGCGTGGGACACAGCGGGACACATCGGGACACAGCAGGGACACAGCAGTAGACACAGCGGGACACAGCGGGGGACACAGCGGGACACAGAGGGGAAAACAGCGAGGACACAACGGGACACAGCGGGACACAACGTCGATACAGCGGGGACACAGCGGGACAGAGCGGGATACACAGATGGGGACACAAAGGGACACAGCGTGGGACACAGCGAGGACACAGCGGGACACAGCGGGACACAGTGGGACACAGCGTGGACAAAGCGTGAGACACAGCAGGGGACAGAGCGAAAGACAGCGGGGGACACAGCGAGGACACAGCTGGACACAGCCGGGAAACATCGGAGACTCAGCGGGGGACACAGCCGGGGACAAAGCGGGACACCACGGAACAGAGCGGGACACCGCGGGAAACAGCGGTGACCCTGATGGGACACAGAGGGACACAGCGAGGGACACAGCGGGACACAGTGGGGGACAGAGTGTGGGACACAGCGAGACACAGCCGGGACAAACTGGACACAGCGTGGACACAGCAGGACACAGTGGTTCACAGCAGGGACACAGCGGGACTCAGCAGGGGACACAGCAGTACACAGCGGGACACAGCAGGGTCCATAGTGGGGTACACAGCGAGACAAAGCAGGGGACAAAACGGGACACAGCGGGAAACAGCGGGGGACACAGCAGGGGACAGTGGAGACAGAGAGGGGACACAGCGAGACACAGCGGTGACACAGCCTGACACAACGGAGTACACAGCGGGACACAGAGGGCACAAAGCGGGGAAAGAGCAGGACACAGCGGGACACAGCGGGGGACAAAGCGGGACACCACAGAACACAGCGGGATACAACGGGAAACAGCGGTGACCCTGCAGGAACACAGAGGGACACAGCGGGGGACACAGCGGGACACAGCGGGACAGAGCCGGGGACACAGCGGGACACAGTGGGGGACAGAGCGTGGGACACAGCGAGACACAGCAGGGACAAAGCTGGACACAGCGGGGTACACAGAGGGACACAGCGGGGACACAGCGGGGAAATAGCGTGACACAGCGGGACACAGCGGGGGACACAGCGGGACACAGCGGGGGACACAGCGAGGACATAGCGGGACACAGCGGGGGACACAGCAAGGACACAGAGGGACACAGCGGGGGACACAGCGGGACACAGCGGGGGACACAGCGAGGACATAGCAGGACACAGCTGAGGACACAGCAAGGACACAGCGTGACACAGCGGGGGACACAGCGGGACATAGCGGAGGACACAGCAAGGACACAGCGGGACACAGCGGGGAACACAGCGAGGACATGGTGGGGGACACAGCACGACACAGCGGGGGACACAGAGGGGGACACAGCGGGACACAGCGGGGGTGA
>NW_012294518.1:0-1769 GCF_000151885.1 Dipodomys ordii | reverse complement strand
AGCCACAGAGCCCGGCCACAGAGCTCAGCCACAGAGCTCAGCCACAGAGCCCGCAGCCACAGAGCCCGCATCCACAGAGCCCAGCCACAGAGCACGGCCACAGAGCCCAGCCACAGAGCCCGCATCCACAGAGCCCAGCCACAGAGCCCGCAGCCACAGAGCCCCGGCCACAGAGCCCAGCCACAGAGCCCGCAGCCCACAGAGCCCCGCATCCCACAGAGCCTCAGCCCACAGAGCCACGGCCCACAGAGCCCCAGCCCACAGAGCCCCGCAGCCCACAGAGCCCGGGGCCACAGAGCCCCGGCCCACAGAGCCCCAGCCCACAGAGCCCCGCAGCCCACAGAGCCCGGGGCCACAGAGCCCCGGCCCACAGAGCCCCGCAGCCCACAGAGCCCCGGCCCACAGAGCCCCAGCCCACAGAGCCCCGCAGCCCACAGAGCCCGGGGCCACAGAGCCCCGGCCCACAGAGCCCCGCAGCCCACAGAACCCCGCAGCCCACAGAACCCCGCAGCCCACAGAGCCCCGCAGCCCACAGAACCCCGCAGCCCACAGAGCCCCGCAGCCCACAGAGCCCCGCAGCCCACAGAGCCCCGGCCCACAGAGCCCCGGCCCACAGAGCCCCGCAGCCCACAGAGCCCCGCAGCCCACAGAGCCACGGCCCACAGAGCCCCAGCCCACAGAGCCCCGGCCCACAGAGCCACGGCCCACAGAGCCCCAGCCCACAGAGCCCCGGCCCACAGAGCCCCGCAGCCCACAGAGCCCCGGCCCACAGAGCCCCGGCCCACAGAGCCCCAGCCCACAGAGCCCCGGCCCACAGAGCCCCGGCCCACAGAGCCCCGGCCCACAGAGCCCCGGCCCACAGAGCCACGGCCCACAGAGCCCCAGCCCACAGAGCCACGGCCCACAGAGCCCCAGCCCACAGAGCCACGGCCCACAGAGCCCCGCAGCCCACAGAGCCCCGCAGCCCACAGAGCCACGGCCCCTAACTCTGCAGAGGATGGCCCTGCATCCAGGGCCCCCCAAGAGTTAAGTGTGGTTCTGCTGTCCATGGACACTCATCAAAGAGAGACACAGACAGAAAGACGGACGGGTGGACGACGGACAGACAGAGACAGAAAGAGAGGAGGGCAGAAGGAAGAGAGAAAGGGGGAAGGAGAGAGGGGAACAGAGAACGAGAAAGAGAGGTAGAAAGAGAGAGGGGGAAGGACACATACACACACACACACTCACACACACTCATACACACACACACTCACACTCACACACACACTCACACACACTCACATACACACACACACTCTCACGGCTGTCTGGAGTCTGACCTCGGGCATTTCTACACTCAGACATCCTTGTGTTCATAAAAAAGCAGGGGTCCTTTAGCAAGGACAGATGTGCTGGGGAGAAGCGGGAGGGGGGCTTTATCAGAGCCTCACTCGCCCCCCCAAAACAAAAACAAAAAATCTCAAGAACCATCTAGAAGGGAGGCAGAAGGGGCACGGGCGAAGGCAGAGGTGGCAGGGTCCCCGGATTCCGGGAGCAAGGTGGCCGTTCTGATTAATGAGGCCTGAAAAGGGACTGGGGGTCTCTCCAGCCCTTCCGGGGGTGCTGTCTGCGGGGTCGGGAGGCCCAGGGTGGGGGCGGGGGTCCTGGGGGGACGGAGGGGGCTCAGTGCGTCCAGGGCCAAGCTGTAGTTAATGCTAAGGATGCGAAGACATTTATTAAATGGGAAGTGTGCGGGGGGGGGACCCTAATTAAGAGGTTCATCCCAT
>NW_012294517.1:0-5740 GCF_000151885.1 Dipodomys ordii | reverse complement strand
TTTTCTGAGCTTTGTTGATTTTATTCTATTAGGTATTTTTGTATGAGATTGATAATGATACTGATATGAAGATTGTTTATTAGGATTTGTTGTAGATTAAGTATGTTTTTCAGTAGTATAAGTATCTGATCTAGGTTATGAGTAGATGTATTTGCTGACGGAGAAGTATTAGCATATGGAGATTCATAAGAAGCAGAAGCTGAAGCAGAAGAAGAAGAAACAGATATAGCATAAATAGCTTAAGAAGAAGCTGCAGGAGATGCAGAAGATGAAGAAGGAGAAGGAGAAAGAGAAGGATTAGGAGTAGGAGAAACAGAAGGATAAGCAGAAGGAGAAAGAGAAGGAGAATGAGAAGGAGAAGCAGGAGAAGTATAAGAAGCAGGAGAAGTAGAAGAAGCAGGAGAAGTAGAAGAAGCAGAATCAGGAGAAGCAGAAGCAGAATGAAAAGCAGAAGAAGGAGAAATTGAAACAGAAGAAGATGCAGAAGGAGAAGCAGAAGCAGTAGTAGAAGCAGAAGAAGGAGAAGCAGAAGGAGAAGCATAAAGAGAAACAGAAGGAGAAGCAGGAGAAGCAGAAGCAGGAGAAGCAGAATCAGAAGAAATAGAAGAAGGAGAAGAAGCAGAAGCAGAAAGAGAAGCAGAAACAGAAGGAGAAGCAGAAAAAGAAGCAGAAGAAGCCGAAGAAGCAAAAGCAGAACCTAAAGCAGAAGGAGAAGCAGGAGAAGCAGAAGAAGCAGAATCTGGAGAAGAAGAAGGAGAACCAGAAGGAGAAGCAGAAGCAGAAAGAGAAACAAAAGCAGAAGGAGAAGCAGAAGGAGAAGCAGAAGAAACAGAAGAAGCAGAATCAGTAGCAGAAAAAGCTGAAGATGCAGAACCAGAAAGAGAAGCAGAAGGAATAGCAGAAGAACGAGAAGGAGAAATAGAAGGAGAAGCAGAAGGAGAAGCAGGAAAAGCAGAAAGAACAGAAGCAGACGGAGAAGCAGAAGAAGGAGAAGGAGAAGCCGGAGCAGAAGAAGAAGCACAAGGAAAAGCACAAGCAGAAGGAGATGCAGAAGGAGAAGCAGGAAATGCAGAAGACGCAGAAGAAGCAGAAGGAGAAGAAGGAGAAGAATCAGAATCAGAAGAAGCAGAAGCAGAAATAGAAAGAGAAGCCGACGAAGAGAAGCTGAACGAGAAGCAGGAGAAGCAGAAGAAGCACAAGCGGGAGAAGCAGAAGAAGAAGAAACAGAAGAAGGAGAAGGAGCAGAAGCAGAAGGAGAAGCAGAAGGAGAAGCAGAAAGAGAAGCAGGAAAAGCAGAAGAAGCAGAAGCAGGAGAAGCAGAAGGAGAAGAAACAGGAGAAGGACAAGAAGCAGAAAGAGAAGCAGTAGAAGCAGAAGAGGCAGGAAAAGCAGAAGCAGAAGAAAGAGAAGAAGAAGAAGACGAAGAAGAAGAAGAAGAAGAAGCAGCATAAGGAGAAGCATAAGGAGAAGTATAAGGAGAAGCAGAAGAAGCAGAAGCAGGAGAAGCTGAAGCAGAAGAAAAAGAATAAGCAAAAGAAGCAGAAGCAGAAGCAGTGAGAGAAGCAGAAGAAGGAGAAGGAGAAGGAGCAGCAGAACGAGAAGCAGAAGCAGAAAGAGAAGCAGAAACAGAAGGAGAACAAGAAGGAGAAGCAGGAGAATCAGAAGAAGCAGAAAGAGGAGAAGAAGGAGAAGCAGAAGTAGAATCCGAAGAAACTGAAGAAGAAGAAGCAGAAGAAACAGAAGCAAAAGAAACAGAAGAAGGAGAAGAGCAGAAGCAGAAGCAGAAGGAGAAGCAGAAGCAGAAGGAGAAGCAGAAAGAGAAGCAGGAGAACCAGAAGAAGCAGGAGAAGCAGAAGCAGAAGAAACAGGAGAAGCCGAAGAAGCAGAAGCAGAATCTGAAGCAGAAGGAGAAACAGAAGAAGCACAATCTGAAGCAGAAGCAGAAGAAACAGAAATAGTAGAATAAGCAGAAGCAGAAGCACCAGGACAAGCAGAAGAACAAGAAGGAGAAGGCGAAAGAGAAGGATTAGGAGTAGGAGAAGCAAAAGGATAAGCTGAAGCAGAAAGAGACGCAGAAGGAAAAGCAGCAGGAGAAGTAGGAGAAGCAGGAGAAGCAGAAGCAAGAGAAGCAGAAGAAACAGAAGACGCAGAAGCAGAATGAGAAGCAGAACGAGAAATTGAAGCAGAAGGAGAAGCAGAAGCAGAAGGAGAAGCAGAAGAAGGAGAAGTAGAAGAAGAAAGAGAAGCAGAACGAGAAGCAGGAGAAGCAGAAGCAGGAGAAGCAGAAACAGAAGAAGGAGAAGAAGCAGAAGCAGAGGGAGAATCAGAAACAGAAGGAAAAGCAGAAAGAGAAGCAGGAGAAGAAGAAGAAGCAGTAGCAGGAGAAGCAGAAGCATAAGAATACGAAGAAGCAGAAGCAGAACCTGAAGCAGAAGGAGAAGCAGAAGAAGCAGAATCTGGAGAAGCAGAATGAGAAGCTGAAGGAGAAGCAGAAGCGGAAAGAGAATCAAAAGCAGCAGGAGAAGCAGAACAAACAGAAGAAGCAGAAGTAGTAGCAGTTGCAGCAGAAGCAGAAGGAAAAGCAGAAGAACGAGAAGGAGAAGGAAAAACAGAAGCAGAAGCAGAAGGAGAATCAGAAGGAGAAGCAGCAGAAGCGAAGGAGTAGCAGAAGGAGAAGCAGAAGCAGAAGAAGCAGCAGAAGGAGAAGAAGAAGCCGAAGAAGATGCAGAAGGAGAAGCAGGAGAAGCAGAAGAAGCAGACGCAGAAGAAGAAGTAGAAGTAGGAGAAGGAGAAGGAAGAGCAGCAGAAGCAATAGGAGAAGCAGAAGGAGAAGCAGAAGCAGAATGAGAAGCAGAAAGAGAAGCAGTAGAAGCAGAAGAAGCAGGCAAACAGAAGCAGAAGAAAGAGAAGAAGAAGAAGAAGAAGAAGAAGAAGAAGAAGAAGAAGAAGAAGAAGAAGAAGAAGAAGAAGATGAGATGACGATGACGAGAATAGTAGTAGAAGAGAAGAGACAAGACAAGAGAGACAAGACAGAGAGAGAGAGAGAGAGAGAGAGAGAGAGAGAGAGAGAGAGAGAGAGAGAGAGAGAGAGAGAGAGAGAGAGAGAGAGAAGGAGAAGAAGGAGAAGCATAAGGAGAAGCATAAGGAAAAGCATAAGGAGAAGCAGTAGATGCAGGAGAAGCAGAAGAAATATAATAAGCAAAAGAAGCAGAAGCAGTGGGAGAAGCAGAAGAAGGAGAAGGAGAAGGAGCAGCAGAAGGAGAAGCAGAAGCAGAAAGAGAAGCATAAACAGAAGGAGAACAAGAAGGAGAAGCAGGAGAATCAGAAGAAGCAGAAAGAGAAGGAGAAGAAGGAGAAGCAGAAATAGAATCAGAAGAAACAGAAGAAGAAGAAGAAGAAGAAGAAGAAACAGAAGCAAAAGAAACAGAAGAAGGAGAAGAGCAGAAGCAGAAGCAGAAGGAGAAGCAGAAGCAGAAGGAGAAGCAGAAAGAGAAGCAGGAGAAGCAGAAGAAGCAGGAGAAGCAGAAGCAGAAGAAACAGGAGAAGCCGAAGAAGCAGAAGCAGAATCTGAAGCAGAAGGAGAAACAGAAGAAGCATAATCTGAAGCAGAAGCAGAAGAAACAGAAATAGTAGAATAAGCAGAAGCAGAAGCACCAGGACAAGCAGAAGAACAAGAAGGAGAAGGCGAAAGAGAAGGATTAGGAGTAGGAGAAGAAAAAGGATAAGCAGAAGCAGAAAGAGACGCAGAAGGAGAAGCAGCACGAGAAGTAGGAGAAGCAGGAGAAGCAGAAGCAGAAGAAACAAAAGACGCAGAAGCAGAATGAGAAGCAGAAGGAGAAATTGAAGCAGAAGGAGAAGCAGAAGCAGAAGGAGAAGCAGAAGAAGGAGAAGGAGAAGGTGAAGCAGAAAGAGAAGCAGAACGAGAAGAAGCAGAAGCAGGAGAAACAGAAGAAGGAGAAGAAGCAGAAGCAGAAGCAGAAACAGAAGGAAAAGCAGACAGAGAAGCAGGAGAAGCAGAAGAAGCAGCAGCAGGAGAAGCAGAAGCAGAAGAAGCAGAAGAAGCAGAAGCAGAACCTGAAGCAGAAGGAGAAGCAGGAGAAGCAGAAGAAGCAGAATCTGGAGAAGCAGAAGGAGAAGCAGAAGCAGAAAGAGAAGCAAAAGCAGAAGGAGAAACAGAAGGAGAAGCAGAAGAAACAGAAGAAGCAGAGGCAGTAGCAGAAGAAGCAGAAGATGCAGAAGCAGAAGGAGAAGCAGAAGGAAAAGCAGAAGAACGAGAAGGTGAAGGAGAAGGAGAAACAGAAGGAGAAGCAGAAAGAGAAGCAGAAGAAGGAGCAGGAGAAGGAAAAGCAGCAGGAGAAGCAGAAAGAGCAGCAGAAGGAGGAGCAGGAGATGCAGAAACAGGAGAAGCATTAGCAGAACAAACAGGAGAAGGACAAGAAGCAGAAGCAGAAGGAGAAGCAGAAACAGAAGGAGAAGCAGAAAGAGAAAAAGGGGAAGCAGAAGAAGCAGAAGCAGGAGAAGCAGAAGCATAAAAATCCGAAGAAGCAGAAGGAGAACCTGAAGCAGAAGGAGAAGCAGAATCTGCAGAAGCAGAAGGAGAAGCAGAGGCAGAAAGAGAATCAAAAGCAGAAGGAGAAGCAGAAAGAAAAGCAGAAGAACAAGAAGGAGAAGGAGAAACAGGAGAAGCAGAAGGAGAAGCAGAAAGAGAAGCAGGTAAAGCAGAAGAAGAAGAAGCAGAAGGAGAATAAGAAGGAGAAGCAGAAGAAGGAGAAGGAGAAGCAGAAGCAGAAGAAGATGCAGAAGGAAAAGCAGAAGAAGCAGAAGCAGAAAGAGAAGCAGGAAAAGCAGAAGAAGCAGAAGCAAAAGGAGAAGCAAAAGAAGGAGAAGGAGAAACAGAGGCAGAAGAAGAAGCATAAGGACAAGCACAAGCAGAAGGAGATGCAGAAGGAGAAGCAGAAGATGAAGGAGAAGCAGAAGTAGGAGAAGGAGAAGGAAGAGAAGCAGAAGCAGAAGGAGAAGCAGAAGCAGAAGGAGAAGCAGCAGAAGAAGTAGAACCAGTAATTCAGGCAGGAGAAACAGAATTAGCAGAAGCAGAAGTAGAAGGCGAAGCAAAAAGAGAAGCAGAAGGAGAAGTAGAAGAAGCAGCAGAAGGAGAAGCAGCAGAAGAAGCAGAAAAACAAGCAGGAGAAGCAGAAGCACAAAGAGAAGTAGAAGCAGAAGAAGCAGAAGCAAAAGAAGAAGCAGTAGAAGCATAAGAAGCAGAAGCAGGAGAAGCAGAAGCAGAAGATAAAGAAGAAGCATAAGAAGCAGAAGCAGAGGGAGAAACAGAAGAAGGAGAAAGAGCAGCAAATGGTGAAGCAGAAGGAGATGCAGAAGCAGAAAGAGAAGCAGAAACAGAAGGAGAAGAAGAAGGAGAAGTTGGAGAATCAGAAGAAGCAGAAGCAGAAGCAGAAAGAGAAGGAGAAGAAGGAGAAGCAGAAGGAGAATGACAATCAGGAGAACAGAAGAAGCAGAAGCGGGAGAAACAGAAGAAGGAGAAGAAGAAGAAGAAGAAGAAGCAGAAGAAGAAGAAGAAGAATAAGAAGAAGAAGAAGAAGAAGAAGAAGAAGAAGAAGAAGAAGAAGAGGAAGAAACAGAAGAAGAAACAGAAGAAAGAGAAGGAGCAGAAGGAGAAGCAGAAGCAGAAGGAGAAGCAGAAAGAGAAGCAGAAGAAGCAGAAGAAGCAGTAGCAGGAGAAGCA
>NW_012294516.1:0-5741 GCF_000151885.1 Dipodomys ordii | reverse complement strand
GAAGGAGCAGATGTAGAAGCAGAAGGAGAAGCAGTAGGTAATAGCAGTTATTTTTAGAAGGAGTGGGAGAAACAGTAGGAGAAGCAGAAGGAGAGGCAGAGGGAGAAGCAGAAGGAGAAGCAGGAAAATCTGTAGAAGCAGAATCAAAAGGTGAACCAAAAAAAGCAGGAGAAGCAGAAGCAGAAGAAGATGCATAAGAACAAGCACAAGCAGAAGGAGATGCAGAAGGAGAAGCAGGAGAAGCAGAAGAAGCAGAAGCTGAAGGAGAAGCAGAAGTAGGAGAAGGAGAAGGAGAAGGAGGAGAAGCAGAAGCAGAAGGAGAAGCAGAAGCAGAATGAGTAGCAGAAAGAGAAGCAGGAGAAGCACAAGAAGCAGAAGCAGGAGAACCCGAAAGAGAAGAAGAAGAAGAAGCAGAAACAGAAGCAGGAGAAGTTAAGAAGCAGAAGCAACTGAAGCAGAAGCAAAAGAAACAGAAGAAGCATAAGTAGCAGAAGCAAAAACAGAAGAAGGAGAAAGAGAAATATAAGGAGAAACAGAAGGAGAAGCAGAAGCAGAAGGAGAAGCAGAAGTAGGAGAAGGAGAAGGAAGAGCAGCAGAAGCAATAGGAGAAGCAGAAGGAGAAGTAGAAGCAGAACAAGAAGCAGAAAGAGAAGCAGTAGAAGCAGAAGAAGCAGGAATAGCAGAAGCAAAAGAAAGAGAAGAAGAAGAAGAAGAAGAAGAAGAAGAAGAAGAAGAAGAAGAAGAAGAAGAAGAAGAAGAAGAAGAAGAAGAAGAAGAAGAAGAAGAAGAAGAAGAAGAAGAAGAAGAAGAAGGAGAAGGAGAAGCAGAAGCAGAAGCAGTAGAAGCAGAAGAAGCAGAAGCAGGAGAAGCAGAAGAAGCAGAAGCAGGAGAAGCAGAAGAAGCAGAAGCAGGAGAAGCAGAAGCAGAAGAAAAAGAATAAGCATAAGAAGCAGAATCAGAGGGATAAGCAGAAGGAGAAGGAGCAGCAGAAGGAGAAGCAGAAGCAGAAAGAGAAACAGAAACAGAAGGAGAACAAGAAGGAGAAGCAGGAGAATCAGAAGAAGTAGAAGTAGAAGCAGAAAGAGAAGGAGAAGAAGGAGAAGCAGAAGTAGAATCAGAAGATACAGAAGAAGAAGTTGAAGATGATGTAGATGATGAAGAAACAGAAGAAGGATAAGAAGAAACAGAAGAAAAAGAAACAGTTGTAGGTGTTGATCTGTATTTTTTTTTGTAGGAAATGCTGAAGCAGATGGAGAAGCAGGAAAAGAAGCAGGAGAAGTGCAGAAGCAGGAGAAGCAGAAGCAGAAGAAACAGGAGAAGCCGAAGAAGCAGAAGCAGAATCTGAAGCAGAAGGAGAAACAGAAGAAGCACAATATGAAGCAGAAGCAGAAGAAACAGGAAGAGTAGAATAAGCAGAAGCAGAAGCACCAGGAGAAGCAGAAGAAGAAGAAGGAGAAGGCGAAAGAGAAGGATTAGGAGTAGGAGAAGCAAAAGGATAAGCAGAAGCAGAAAGAGACGCAGAAGGAGAAGCAGCACGAGAAGTAGGAGTAGCAGGAGAAGAAGAAGCAGGAGAAGCAGAAAAAACAGAAGGCGCAGAAGCAGAAGGAGAAGCAGAAGCAGAAGAAGAAGCAGAAGAAGGAGAAGGACAAAGAGAAGGAGAAAGAGAAGCAGAACGAGAAGCAGAACGAGAAGCAGGAGAAGCAGAAGCTCGAGAAGCCGAAGCAGAAGAAACAGAAGAAGGGGAAGAAGCAGAACCAGAAGGTGAAGCAGAAACAGAAGGAAAAGCAGAAAGAGAAGCAGGAGAAGCAGAAGAAGCAGCAGCAGAAGAAGCAGAAGCAGAAGAAGCCGAAAAAGCGAAAGCAGAACCTGAAGCAGAAGGAGAAGCAGGAGAAGCAGAAGAAGCAGACTCTGGAGAAGCAGAAGGAGAAGCAGATGCAGTAGAGAAGCAAAAGCAGAAGGAGAAGCAGAAGAACAGAAGAAGCAGAGGCAGTATCAGAAGTAGCAGTAGATGCAGAAGCAGAAGGAGAAGCAGTAGGTACAGCAGAAGAATGAGAAGGAGAAGGAGAAGGAGTAACAGAAGGAGAAGCTGAAAGAGAATCAGAAGAAGGAGCAGGAGAAGGAAAAGCAGCAGGAGAAGCAGAAAGAGCAGCAGAAGGAGAAGCAGGAGAAGTAGAAACAGGAGAAGCAGAAGCAGAAGCAGAAGCAGAGGAAACAGGAGAAGGACAAGAAGCAGAAGCAGAAGGAGAATCAGAAGCAGAAGGAGAAGCAGAAAGAGAAGGAGGGGAAGCAGAAGAAGCAGAAGCAGGTGAAGCAGAAGCATAAGAATCCGAAGAAGCAGAAGCAGAAACTGAAGCAGAAGGAGAAGCAGAAGAAACAGAAGAAGTAGAAGCAGTAGCAGTTGTAGCAGAAGCAGAACGAGAAGCAGAAGGAAAAGCAGAACAACAAGAAGGAGAAGGAGAAACAGAAGGAGCAGCAGAACGAGAAGCAGAAAGAGAAGCAGGAAAAGCAGAAGAAGAAGAAGCAGGAGGAGAATCAGAAGGAGAAGCAGAAGAAGAAGAAGGAGAAGCAGAAGAAGATGCAGAAGGAGAAGCAGAAGAAGCAGAAGCAGAAGGAGAAGAAGGAAAGGCAGAAGAAGCAGAAGCAAAAGGAGAAGCAAAAGAAGGAGAAGGAGAAGCAGAAGCAGAAGAAGAAGCATAAGGACAAGCACAAGCAGAAGGAGATGCAGAAGGAAAAGCAGGAGAAAGAGAAGAAGCAGAAGCTGAAGGAGAAGCAGAAGTAGGAGAAGGAGAAGGAGGAGAAGCAGAAGAAGAAGGAGAAGCAGAAGCGGAATGAGAAGCAGAAACAGAAGCAGGAGAAGCACAAGAAAAAGAAGCAGGAGACGCCGAAAGAGAAGAAGCAGAAGAAGCAGAAGTAGAAGCAGAAACAGAAGGAGAAACAGCAGAACAAGTAGAACCAGAAATTCAGGCAGGAGAAACTTAAGAAGCAGAAGCAGAAGGAGAAGCAAAAAGAGAAGCAGAAGAAGAAGTAGAAGAACCAGCAAAAGGAGAAGCAGCAGAAGAAGCAGAAAAACAAGCAGGAGAAGGAGAAGCAGAAAGAGAAGTAGAAGCAGAAGAAGCAGAAGAAGAAGAAGAAGCATAAGAAGCAGAAGCAGGAGAAGCAGAATCAGAAGAAAAAGAAGAAGCATAAGAAGCAGAAGCAGAGGGAGAAACAGAAGAAGGAGAAGGAGCAGCAGAAGGTGAAGCAGAAGGAGATGCAGAAGCAGAAAGAGAAGCAGAAACAGAAGGAGAAGAAGAAGGAGAAGTTGGAGAATCTAAGAAGCAAAAGCAGAAAGAGAAGCAGAAGAAGGAGAAGCAGAAGCAGAAGGAGAAGGACAAGCAGGAGAAGCAGAAGAAGCAGAAGCGGGAGAAGCAGCAGCAGAAGAAGAAACAGAAGAAGGAGAAGGAGCAGAACGAGAAGCAGAAGCAGAAGGAGAAGCAGAAAGAGAAGCAGAAGAAGCAGTAGCAGGAGAAGCAGAAGCAGAAGAAACAGAAGAACCCCAAGAACCAGAGGGAGAACCTGAAGCAGAAGGAACAGCAGAAGCAGCAGAAGCTGGAAAAGCAGAAGCAGAAGAAACAGAACAAGCAGAAGAAGCAGAAGCAGAACGAGAAGCAGAAGAAGAAGAAGGAGAAAGAGAAGGATTAGGAGTAGGAGGAGCAGAAGCAGAATAAGAACAAGAAAGAGAAGAAGGAGAAGCAGGAGGAGAAAAAGAAGAAGCAGAAACAGAGGAAGTAGAAGCAGAAGAGGAATGAGAAGCACAAGAAGGAGAAATTGAAGGAGAAGGAGAATGAGACGGAGAAGCAGAAGGAAAAGTAGGAGAAGCAGAAGAAGAAGAAGAAGAAGAAGAAGAAGGAGAAGCAGAAGGAGAAGAAACAGAAGAAGGAGAAGAGCAGAAGCAGAAGCAGAAGGAGAAGCAGAAGCAGAAGGAGAAGCAGAAGAAGCAGAAGCTGAAGCAGAAGAAGAAGAAACAGAAACAGCAGAAGAAGCAGAAGAAGAAGCAGCAGGAGAAGCAGAAGAAGGAGAAGGAGAAAGAGAAGGATTAGGCGTAGGAGAAACAGAAGGATAAGCAGAAGCAGAAAGAGAAGGAGAAGGAGAAGCAGGAGAAGCAGGAGAAGCAGAAGGAGCAGAAGCAGGAGAAGCAGAAGCATAATGAAAGGCAGAAGAAGGAGAAATTGAAACAGAAGAAGATGCAGAAGGAGAAGCAGAAGCAGTAGTAGAAGCAGAAGAAGGAGAAGCAGAAGGAGAAGCATAAAGAAAAACAGAAGGAGAAGCAGGAGAAGCAGAAGCAGGAGAAGCAGAATCAGAAGAAATAGAAGAAGGAGAAGAAGCAGAAGCAGAAAGAGAAGCAGAAACAGAACGAGAAGCAGAAATAGAAGCAGAAGAAGCCGAAGAAGCAAAAGGAGAACCTGAAGCAGAAGGTGAAGCTGGAGAAGCAGCAGAAGAAGAATCTGGAGAAGAAGAAGGAGAACCAGAAGGAGAAGCAGAAGCAGAAAGAGATTCAAATGCAGAAGGAGAAGCAGAAGAAACAGAAGAAGCAGAAGCAGTAGCAGAAGAAGCTGAAGATGCAGAAGCAGAAAGAGAAGCAGAAGGAATAGCAGAAGAACGAGAAGGAGAAGGAGAAACAGAAGGAGAAGAAGAAGGAGAAGCAGAAGGAGAATCAGGAAAGGCAGAAGAAGCAGAATCAGACGAAGAAGCAGAAGAAGGAGAAGGAGAAGCAGAAGCAGAAGAAGAAGCAGACGAAAAGCACAAGCAGAAGGAGATGCAGAAGGAGAAGCAGGAGAAGCAGAAGAAGCAGAAGCAGAAGGAGAGAAGAAGTAGAAGAAGCAGAATCCGAAGAAGCAGAAGGAGAAGTAGAAAGAGAAGCCGACGAAGAGAAGCAGAACGAGAAGCAGGAGAAGCAGAAGAAGCAGAAGCGGGAGAAGCAGAAGAAGAAGAAACAGAAGAAGGAGAAGGAGCAGAAGCAGAAGGAGAAGGAAAAGCAGAAGGAGAAGCAGAAAGAGAAGCAGGAAAAGCAGAAGAAGCAGAAGCAGGAGAAGCAGAAGCAGAAGAAACAGGAGAAGGACAAGAAGCAGAAGGAGAAGCAGAAACAGAAGGAGAAGCAGAAAGAGGAGGGGAAGCAGAAGAAGCAGAAGCAGGAGAAGCAGAAGCATAAGAATCCGAAGAAGCAGAAGCAAAACCTGAAGCAAAAGCGGAAGCAAGAGAAGCAGAAGAAGCAGAATCTGGAGAAGCTGAAGGAGAACCAGAAGCTGAAAGAGAATCAAAACAGAAGGAGACGCAGAAGAAACAGAAGAAGCAGTAGCAGTTGCAGCAGAAGCAGAAGGAGAAGCAGAAAGAAAAGCAGAAGAACGAGAAGGAGAAGGAGAAACAGAAGGAGAAGCAGAAGGAGAATCAGAAGGAGAAGCAGAAGAAGTAGAATGAGAAACAGAAGCAGAAGGAGAAGCAGAAGGAGAAACAGAAGCAGAAGAAGAAGCAGAAGGAGAAGCAGAAGCAGAAGAAGATGCAGAAGGAGAAGCAGGAAAAGAAGAAGAAGCAGAAGCAGAAGAAGTAGAAGTAGGAGAAGGAAGAGCGGCAGAAGAAATAGGAGAAGGAGAAGCAGAAGCAGAATGAGAAGCAGAAAGAGAAGCAGTAGAAGCAGAAGAAGCAGGAAAAGTAGAAGCAGAACAAAGAGAAGAAGAAGAAGAAGAAGAAGAAGAAGAAGAAGAAGA
>NW_012294515.1:0-2256 GCF_000151885.1 Dipodomys ordii | reverse complement strand
AAGAAGAAGAAGAAGAAGAAGAAGAAGAAGAAGAAGATTGAAGAAGAAGACTAAGGAGAAGAAGAAGAAGAAGAAGAAGAAGAAGAAAAAGAAGAAGAAGAAGAAGAAGAAGAAGAAGAAGAAGAAGAAGAAGAAGAAGAAGAAGAAGAAGAAGAAGAAGAAGAAGAAGAAGAAGAAGAAGCATCATAAGGAGAAGCATAAGGAGAAGCATAAGGAGAAGCATATGGAGAAGCAGTATAAGCAGAAGCAGGAGAAGCAGAAGAAGAAGAAAAAGAATAAGCAAAAGAAGCAGAAGCAGAAGCAGTGGGAGAGGCAGAAAAAGGAGAAGGAGAAGGAGCAGCAGAAGGAGGAGCAGAAGCAGAAAGAGAAGCAGAAACAGAAGGAGAACAAGAAGGAGAAGCAGGAAAATCAGAAGAAGCAGAAGTAGAAGCAGAAAGAGAAGGAGAAGAAGGAGAAGCAGAAGGAGAATCAGAAGAAACAGAAGAAGAAGAAGCAGAAGAATCAGAAGCAAAAGAAACAGAAGAAGGAGAAGAGCAGAAGCAGAAGCAGAAGTAGAAGCAGAAGCTGAAGGAGAAGGAGAAAGAGAAGCAGGAGAAGCAGAAAAAGCAGGAGAAGCAGAAGCAGAAGAAACAGGAGAAGCCGAAGAAGCAGAAGCAGAATCTGAAGCAGAAGGAGAAACAGAAGAATCACAATCTGAAGCAGAAGCAGAAGAAACAGAAATAGTAGAATAAGCAGAAGCAGAAGCAGCAGGAGAAGCAGAAGAAGAAGGCTAAAGAGAAGGTGAGGAATAGGAGAAGCAAAAGGATAAGCAGAAGCAGAAAGAGACGCAGAAGGAGAAGCAGCACGAGAAGTAGGAGAAGCAGGAGAAGCAGAAGAAACAGAAGACGCAGAAGCAGAATGAGAAGCAGAAGGAGAAATTGAAGCGGAAGCAGAAGCAGAAGGAGAGGGAGAAGCAGAAGAAGTAGAAGGACAAGGAGAAGCAGAAAGAGAAGCAGAAAGAGAACCAGAACGAGAAGCAGGAGAAGTAGAAGCAGCAGAAGCAGAAGCAGAAGAAACAGAAGAAGGAGAAGAAGCAGAAGCAGAAGGAGAAGCAGAAACAGAAGGAAAAGCAGAAAGAGAAGCAGGAGAAGCAGAAGAAGCAGCAGCAGGAGAAGCAGAAGCAGAAGAAGCCGAAGAAGCAGAAGCAGAACCTGAAGCAAAAGGAGAAGCAAGAGAAGCAGAAGAAGCAGAATCTGGAGAAGCAGGAGAAGCAGATGTAGAAAGAGAAGTAAAAACAGAAGGAAAACAGAAGGAGAAGCAGAAGAAACAGAAGAAGCAGAGGCAGTAGCAGAAGAAGCAGAAGATGCAGAAGCAGAAGGAGAAGCAGAAGGAAAAGCAGAAGAACGAGAAGGAGAAGGAGAAGCAGAAAGAGAAGCAGAAGAAGGACCAGGAGAAGGAAAAGCAACAGGAGAAGCAGAAAGAGCAGCAGAAGGGGAAGCAGGAGATGCAGAAACAGGAGAAGCAGAAGCAGAAGAAACAGGAGAAGTACAAGAAGCCGAAGCAGAAGGAGAAGCAGAAACAGAAGAAGCAGAAAGAGAAGGAGGGGAAGCAGAAGAAGGAGAAGCAGGAGAAGCATAAGCAGAAGAAACAGGAGAAGCCGATGAAGCAGAAGCAGAATCTGAAGCAGAAGGAGAAACAGAAGAAGCACAATCTGAAGCAGAAGCAGAAATAGTAGAATAAGCAGAAGCAGAAGCAACAGGAGAAGCAGAAAAAGAAGACGGAGAAGGCGAGAGAGAAGTATTAGGAGTAGGAGAAGCAAAAGGATAAGCAGAAGCAGAAAGAGACGCAGAAGGAGAAGCAGCACGAGAAGTAGGAGAAGCAGGAGAAGCAGAAGCAGGAGAAGCAGAAGAAACAGAAGACGCAGAAGCAGAATGAGAAGCAGAAGGAGAAATTGAAGCAGAAGCAGAAGGACAAGCAGAAGCAGAAGGAGAAACAGAAATAGGAGAAGCAGAAGAAGGAGAAGGAGAAGCAGAAAGAGAAGCAGAACGAGAAGCAGGAGAAACAGAAGCAGGAGAAGCAGAAGCAGAAGAAACAGAAGAAGGAGAAGAAGCAGAAGGAGAAGCAGAAACAGAAGGAAAAGCAGAAAGAGAAGCAGGAGAAGCAGAAGAAGCAGCAGCAGGAGAAGCAGAAGCAGAAGAAGCCGACGTAGCAGAAGCAGAACCTGAAGCAGATTGAGCAGCATGCGAAGCAGAAGAAGCAGAATCTGGAGAAGCAGAA
>NW_012294514.1:0-3486 GCF_000151885.1 Dipodomys ordii | reverse complement strand
AAGCAGAAGAAGCAGTAGCAGAAGATGAAGTATAAGTTTGAGAAAGAGTATGAAGATTCGCAGAAGCTATAGGAGAAGCTGAAGGAGAAGCAGAAGCAGAATGAGAAGCAGAAAGAGAAGCAGAAGAAGCAGGAAATTCATAAGCAGAAGAAAGAGAAGAAGAAGAAGAAGAAGAAGAAGAAGAAGAAGAAGAAGAAGAAGAAGAAGAAGAAGAAGAAGAAGAAGGAGAAGGAGAAGCATAAGGAGAACAGTACAAGAAGCAGAAGCAGGAGAAGCAGAAGCAGTAGAAAAGAATAAGCATAAGAAGCAGAATCAGAAGAAGAAGGAGAAGGAGCAGCTGAAGGAGAATCAGAAGGCGAAGCAGAAGAAGGAGAAGCAGAAGCAGAAGAAGCAGCAGAAGGAGAATCAGAAGCAGAAGAAGATGCAGAAAAAGAATCAGGAGAAGCAGAAGAAGGAGAAGCAGAAGGAGAAGCAGAAGTAGGAGAAGGAGAAAGAGAAGGAAGAGCAGCAGAAGCAATAGGAGAAGCAGAAGGAGAAACAGAAGCAGAATGAGAAGCAGAAAGAGAAGCAGTAGAAGCAGAAGAAGGAGGAAAACAGAAGCAGAAGAAAGAGAAGAAGAAGAAGAAGAAGAAGAAGAAGAAGAAGAAGAAGAAGAAGAAGAAGAAGAAGAAGAAGAAGAAGAAGAAGAAGAAGAAGAAGAAGAAGTAGAAGAAGAAGAAGATGAAGAAGAAGAAGAAGAAGAAGAAGAAGGAGAAGCATAAGGAGAAGCAGTAGAAGCAGAAGCAGGAGAAGCAGAAGCAGAAGAAAAGGAATAAGCATAAGAAACACAATCAGAGGAAGAAGGAGAAGGAGCAACAGAAGGAGAAGCAGAAGGAGAATCAGAAGGAGAAGCAGAAGAAGGAGAAGCAGAAGCAGAAGAAGTAGCAGAAGGAGAAGCAGAAGCAGAAGAAGATGCAGAAGGAGAAGCAGTAGAAGCAGAAGAAGCAGAAGCAGAAGGAGAAGCAGAAGTAGGAGAAGAAGAAGGAGAAGGAAGGGCAGCAGAAGCATTAGGAGAAGCATTAGGAGAAGCAGAAGCAGAATGAGAAGCCGAAAGAGAAGCAGTAGAAGCAGAAGAAGCAGGAAAATCATAAGCAGAAGAAGAAGAAGAAGAAGAAGAAGAAGAAGAAGAAGAAGAAGAAGAAGAAGAAGAAGAAGAAGAAGAAGAAGAAGAAGAAGAAGAAGAAGAAGCATCAGCATAAGGAGAAGCATAAGGAGAAGCAGAAGAAGCAGAAGAAGCAGAAGCAGGAGAAGCAGAAACAAAAGAAAAAGAATTAGCAAAAGAAGCAGAAGCAGTGGGAGAAGCAGAAGAAGGAGAAGGAGCAGCAGAAAGAGAAGCAGAAAGAGAAGCAGAAACAAAAGGAGAACAAGAAGGAAAAACAGGAGAATCAGAAGAAGCAGAAGTAGAAGCAGAAAGAGGAGAAGAAGGAGAAGCAGAAGTAGAATCAGAAGAAACAGAAGAAGAAGAAGAAGAAGAAACAGTAGCAAAAGAAACAGAAGAAGGAGAATAGCAGAAGCAGAAGTAGAAGGAGAAGCAGAAGCAGAAGGAGAAGCAGAAGGAGAAGCAGAAGAAGCAGGAGAAGCAGAAGCAGAAGAAACAGGAGAAGCCAAAGAAGCAGAATCTGAAGCAGGAGAAACAGAAGAAGCACAATCTGAAGCAGAAGCAGAAGAAACAGAAATAGTAGAATAAGCAGAAGCAGAAGCAGCAGGAGAAGCAGAAGAAGAAGACGGAGAAGGCGAAAGAGAAGGATTAGGAGTAGGAAAAGCAAAAGGATAAGCAGAAGCAGAAAGAGACGCAGAAGGAGAAGCAGCACGAGAAGTAGGAGAAGCTGGAGAAGCAGAGCAGGAGAAGCAGAAGAAACAGAAGACGCAGAAGCAGAATGAGAAGTAGAAGGAGAAATTGAAGCAGAAGCAGAAGGAGAAGCAGAAGCAGAAGTAGAATCAGAAGTAGGAGAAGGAGAAGCAGAAAGAGAAGCAGAAAGAGAAGCAGAACGAGAAGCAGGAGAAGCAGAAGCAGGAGAAGCAGAAGCAGAAGAAACAGAAGAAGGAGAAGAAGCAGAAGCAGAAGGAGAAGCAGAAACAGAAGGAAAAGCAGAAAGAGAAGCATGAGAAGCAGAAGAAGCAGCAGCAGGAGAAGCAGAAGCAGAAGAAGCCGACGAAGCAGAAGCAGAACCTGAAGCAGAAGGAGCAGCAGGCGAAGCAGAAGAAGCAGAATCTGGAGAAGCAGAAGGAGAAGCAGAAGCAGACAGAGAAGCAAAAGCAGAAGGAGAAGCAGAAAAACAGAAGAAGCAGAGGCAGTAGCTGAAGAAGCAGAAGATGCAGAAGGAGAAGCAGAAGAAACAGAAGAAGCAGTAGCATTTGCAGCAGAAGCAGAAGGAGAAGCAGAAGGAAAAGCAGAAGAACGAGAAAAAGACGGAGAAACAGAAGCAGAAGCAGAAGGAGAATCAGAAGGAGAAGCAGAAGAAGCAGAAGGAGAAGCAGAAGAAGAAGCAGAAATAGAAGAATAAGCATAAGGACAAGCACAAGCAGAAGGAGATGCAGAAGGAGAAGCAGGAGAAGCAGAAGAAGCAGAAGCAGAAGAAGAAGTAGAAGTAGGAGAAAGAGAAAGAAGAGCCGCAGAAGCAATAGGAGAAGCAGAAGGAGAAGCAGAAGCAGAATGAGAAGCAGAAAGAGAAGCAGTAGAAGCAGAAGAAGCAGGAAAATCATAAGCAGAAGAAAGAGAAGAAGAAGAAGAAGAAGAAGAAGAAGAAGAAGAAGAAGAAGAAGAAGAAGAAGAAGAAGAAGGAGAAGGAGAAGCATAAGGAGAACAGTACAAGAAGCAGAAGCAGGAGAAGCAGAAGCAGTAGAAAAGAATAAGCATAAGAAGCAGAATCAGAAGAAGAAGGAGAAGGAGCAGCAGAAGGAGAATCAGAAGGCGAAGCAGAAGAAGGAGAAGCAGAAGCAGAAGAAGCAGCAGAAGGAGAATCAGAAGCAGAAGAAGATGCAGAAAAAGAATCAGGAGAAGCAGAAGAAGGAGAAGCAGAAGGAGAAGCAGAAGTAGGAGAAGGAGAAAGAGAAGGAAGAGCAGCAGAAGCAATAGGAGAAGCAGAAGGAGAAACAGAAGCAGAATGAGAAGCAGAAAGAGAAGCAGTAGAAGCAGAAGAAGCAGGAAAACAGAAGCAGAAGAAAGAGAAGAAGAAGAAGAAGAAGAAGAAGAAGAAGAAGAAGAAGAAGAAGAAGAAGAAGAAGAAGAAGAAGAAGAAGAAGAAGAAGAAGAAGAAGGAGGATGAGGAGGAGGATGTCCTATCCCCCCTGCCCCCCCCCCTTCCCTCTTTTTCTCTTTTGACTTTTTTTTCTTTTTTCCTTCTTTTTTCTTTTTCTTCCCTTTTCTTTTCCTCCTCTCCTCCCCCCCCCCTCCCGTCCCTCTCTTCCCCGATCTTCCTCCCTCGCTCCTTTCTTTTTTTTTTTTTT
>NW_012294513.1:0-5743 GCF_000151885.1 Dipodomys ordii | reverse complement strand
TTAGCCTGAGGCGAATGGGATGCTGGAGTTAGCTTATGGATGCTGGAGAAGCAATAGTAGTAGTAATATGAAGTAGCTTAAGTTGCGGATTCAGAGGGAGATTCAGATTGGTGAAGGAGCTAGCAGAAGTTGAAGTAGTAAGGAGATTCTGAAGCAGATAGAGAAGCTGATACAGAAGGAGAAGTGAAGTTGAAGTTGTAGAGTCTGATGAAGCAGATGCTGATGCAGAAAGATTAGCTGAAGAAGGTTTAGGTGTAGCTGAATGAGTTGGAAAAGCAGGTGAAGCAGAAGATGCAGAATCGGGAGAAGCTGAAGATGAAGAAAAATCTGAAGAATGTAAAGGAGCAGAAGGTGAAGCAGAAGCATAAGGAGAAGCAGAAAGAGAAGCTGAAGAATCAGTAGAAGGAGAAGCAGAAGCAGAAGAAACAGAAGAAGCTCAAGAACCAGAAGGAGAACCTGAAGCAGAAGGAGAAGCAGAAGCAGCAGAAGCTGAAAAGCAGAAGCAGAAGAAACAGAACAAGCAGAAGAAGCAGAGGCAGGACGAGAAGCAGAAGAAGAAGAAGGAGAAAGAGAAGGATTAGGAGTAGGAGGAGCAGAAGCAGAATAAGAAGCTGAAAGAGAAGCAGAAGGAGAAGCAGAAGGAGAAACAGAAGAAGCAGAAGCAGGAGAAGCAGAAGCAGAAGAAGATTGAGAAGCACAAGAAGGAGAAATTGAAGGAGAAGGAGAATGAGACGGAGAAGCAGAAGGAGAAGTAGGAGAAGCAGAAGAAGAAGAAGCAGGAGAAGCAGAAGCAGAAGAAACAGAAGAAGGAGAAGAGCAGAAGCAGAAGCAGAAGGAGAAGCAGAAGCAGAAGGAGAAGCAGAAGAAGCAGAAGCTGAAGCAGAAGAAGAAGAAACAGAAAAAGCAGAAGAAGCAGAAGAAGAAGCAGCAGGAGAAGCAGAAGAAGAAGAAGGAGAAAGAGAAGGATTAGGCGTAGGATAAACAGAAGGATAAGCAGAAGCAGAAAGAGAAGGAGAAGGAGAAGCAGGAGAAGCAGAAGGAGCAGAAGCAGGAGAAGCAGAAGCATAATGAAAGGCAGAAGAAGGAGAAATTGAAACAGAAGAAGATGCACAAGGAGAAGCAGAAGCAGTAGTAGAAGCAGAAGAAGGAGAAGGAGAAGGAGAAGCATAAAGAGAAACCGAAGGAGAAGCAGGAGAAGCAGAAGCAGCAGAAGCATAATCAGAAGAAATAGAAGATGGAGAAGAAGCAGAAGCAGAAAGAGAAGCAGAAACAGAAGGAGAATCAGAAATAGAAGCAGAAGAAGCCGAAGAAGCAAAAGGAGAACCTGAAGCAGAAGGAGAAGCAGAAGAAGAAGAATCTGGAGAAGAAGAAGGAGAACCAGAAGGAGAAGCAGAAGCAGAAAGAGAAGCAAAAGCAGAAGGAGAAGCCGAAGAAACAGAAGAAGCAGAAGCAGTAGCAGAAGAAGCTGAAGATGCAGAAGCAGAAAGAGAAGCAGAAGGAATAGCAGAAGAACAAGAAGGAGAAACAGAAGGAGAAGCAGAAGGAGAAGCAGGAAAAGAAGAAGCAGAAGCAGACGGAGAAGCAGAAGAAGGAGAAGCAGAAGCAGAAGAAGAAGCAGAAGGAAAAGCACAAGCAGAAGGAGATGCAGAAGGAGAAGCAGGAGAAGCAGAAGAAACAGAAGCAGAAGGAGAAGAAGAAGGAGAAGAAGCAGAATCAGAAGAAGCAGAAGCAGAAATAGAAAGAGAAGCCGACGAAGAGAAGCAGAACGTGAAGCAGGAGACAGAAGAAGCAGAAGCGGGAGAAGCAGAAGAAGAAGAAACAGAAGAAGGATAAGGAGCAGAAGGAGAAGCAGAAAGAGAAGCAGGAAAAGCAGAAGAAACAGAAGCACTAGGAGCAGAAGCAGAAAACAGGAGAAGGACAAGAAGCAGGTGCAGAAGGAGAAGCAGAAACAGAAGGAGAAGCAGAAAGAGAAAGAGGGGAAGCAGAAGAAGCAGAAGCAGGAGAAGCAGAAGCATAAGATTCCGAAGAAGCAGAAGCAGAACCACAAGCAGAAGGAGAAGCAGGAGAAGAAGAAGAAGCAGAATCTGGAGAAGCAGAATGACAAGCTGAAGGAGAAGCAGAAGCAGAAGCAGAAAGAGAGTCAAAAGCAGAAGGAGAAGCAAAAGAATCAGATGAAGCAGAAGCAGTAGCAGTTGCAGCAGAAGCAGAAGGAGAAGCAGAAGGAAAAGCAGAAGAACGAGAAGGAGAAGGAGAAACAGAAGGAGAAGCAGAAGGAGAATCAGAAGGAGAAGCAGAAGAAGCAGAAGGAGAAGCACAAGGAGAAGCAGAAGCAAAAGAAGCAGCAGAAGGAGAAGCAGAAGCAGGAGAAGATGCACAAGGAGAAGCAGGAGAAGCAGAAGAAGGAGAAGCAAAAGGAGAAAGAGAAGGAGAAGAAGGAGAAGCAGAAGTAGAATCAGAAGAAGCAGAAGAAGAAGAAGGAGCAAAACAAACAGAAGAAGGAGAAGAGCAGAAGCAGAAAGAAAAGCAGAAGCAGAAGGAGAAGCAGAAAGAGAAGCAGGAGAAGCAGAAGAAGCAGGAGAAGCAGAAGCAGAAGAAACAGGAAAAGCCGAAGAAGCAGAATCTGAAGCAGAAGGAGAAACAGAAGAAGCACAATCTGAAGCAGAATCAGAAGAAACAGAAATAGTAGAATAAGCAGAAGCAAAAGCAACATGAGAAGCAGAAGAAGAAGACGGAGAATTCGAAAGAGAAGCATTAGGAGTAGGAGAAGGAAAAGGATAAGCAGAAGCAAAAAGAGACGCAGAAGGAGAAGCAGCACGAGAATTAGGAGAAGCAGGAGAAGCAGAAGCAGGAGAAGCAGAAGAAACAGAAGACGCAGAAGCAGAATGAGAAGCAGAAGGAGAAATTGAAGCAGAAGCAGAAGCAGAAGGAGAAGCAGAAGCAGAAGGAGAAGCAGAAGAAGGAGAAGGAGAAGGAGAAGCCGAAAGAGAAGCAGAAAGAGAAGCAGAACGAGAAGCAGGAGAAGCAGAAGCAGGAGAAGCAGAAGCAGAAGAAACAGAAGAAGGAGAAGAAGCATTAGCAGAAGGAGAAGCAGAAACAGAAGGAAAAGCAGAAAGAGAAGCAGGAGAAGCAGAAGAAGCAGCAGCAGGAGAAGCAGAAGCAGAAGAAGCCGAAGAAGCAGAAGCAGAACCTGAAGCAGAAGGAGAAGCAGGAGAAGCAGAAGAAGCAGAATCTGGAGAAGCAGAAGGAGAAGCAGAAGCAGAAAGAGAAGCAAAAGCAGAAGGAAAAGCAGAAGGAGAAGCAGAAGAAACAGAAGAATCAGAGGCAGTAGCAGAAGAAGCAGAAGATGCAGAAGCAGAAGGAGAAGCAGAAGGAAAAGCAGAAGAACGAGAAGGAGAAGGAGAAACAGAAGGAGAAGCAGAAAGAGAAGCAGAAGAAGGAGCAGGAGAAGGAAAAGCAGCAGGAGAAGCAGAAAGAGCAGCAGAAGGAGAAGCAGGAGATACAGAAACAGGAGAAGCAGAAGTAGAAGATTCAGGAGAAGGACAAGAAGCAAAGCAGAAGGAGAAGCACAAACAGAAGGAGAAGCAGAAAGAGAAGGAGGGGAAGTAGAAGAAGCAGAAGCAGGAGAAGCAGAAGCATAAGAATCCGAAGAAGCAGAAGCAGAACCTGAAGCAAAAGGAGAAGCAGGAGAAGCAGAAGAAGCAGAATCTGGAGAAGCAGAATGACAAGCTGAAGGAGAAGCAGAAGCAGAAAGAGAATCAAAAGCAGAAAGAGAAGCAGAAGAAACAGAAGAAGTAGAAGCAGTAGCAGTTGTAGCAGAAGCAGAAGGAGAAGCCGAAGGAAAAGCAGAAGAACAAGAAGGAGAAGGAGAAACAGAAGGAGAAGCAGAAGGAGAAGCAGAAAGAGAAGCAAGTAAAGCAGCAGAAGAAGAAGCAGAAGGAGAATCAGAAGGAGAAGCAGAAGAAGGAAAAGGAGAAGGAGAAGCAGAAGAAGATGCAGAAGGAGAAGCAGGAGAAGCAGAAGAAGCAGAAGCAGAAGGAGAAGCAGGAAAAGCAGAAGAAGCAGAAGCAAAAGGAGAAGCAAAAGAAGGAGGAGGAGAAGGAGAAGCAGAAGCAGAAGAAGAAGCATAAGGACAAGCACAAGCAGAAGGAGATGCAGAAGGAGAAGCAGGAGAAGCAGAAGAAACAGAAGCTGAAGGAGAAGCAGAAGTAGGAGAAGGAGAAGGAGGAGAAACAGAAGCAGAAAGAGAAGCCGAAGCGGAATGAGAAGCAGAAAGAGAAGCAAGAGAAGCACAAGAAGCAGAAGCAGGAGAAGCCGAAAGAGAAGCAGAAGAAGCAGAAACAGAAGCAGAAGTAGAAGCAGAAGTAGAAGGAGAAGCAGCAGAACAAGTAGAACCAGAAATTCAGGCAGGAGAAACAGAAGAAGCAGAAGCAGAAAGAGAAGCAAAAAGAGAAGCAGAAGGAGAAGTAGAAGAAGCAGCAGAAGGAGAAGCAGCAGAAGAAGCAGAAAAACAAGCAGGAGAAGCAGAAGCAGAAAGAGAAGTAGAAGCAGAAGAAGCAGAAGCAGAAGAAGAAGCAGTAGAAGCATAAGAAGCAGAAGCAGGAGAAGCAGAAGCAGAACAAGAAGAAGCATAAGAAGCAGAAGCAGAAGCAAAGGGAGAAACACAAGGAGGAAAAGGAGCAGCAGAAGGTGAAGCAGAAGGAGATGGAGAAGCAGAAAGAGAAGCAGAAACAGAAGGAGAAGAAGAAGGATTAGTTGGAGAATCAGAAGAAGCTGAAGCAGAAAGAGAAGCAGAACCAGAAGGAGAAGCAGAAGGAGGAAAAGGAGAAGGAGAAGGAGAAGGAAGGGCAGCAGAAGCAATAGGAGAAGCAGAAGGAGAAGCAGAAGCAGAATGAGAAGCAGAAAGAGAAGCAGTAGAAGCAGAAGAAGCAGGAAAAGCAGAAGCAGACGAAAGAGAAGAAGATGAAGAAGAAGAAGACGAAGAAGAAGAAGAAGAAGAAGAAGCATAAGGAGAAGCGTAAGGAGAAGCAGTAGAAGCAGAAGAAGCAGAATCAGGAGAAGCAGAAGCAGAAGGAGAAGCAAAAAGAGAAGCAGAAGGAGAAGTAGAAGAAGCAGCAGAAGGAGAAGCAGAAGAAGAAGCAGAAAAACAAGCAGGAGAAGCAGAAGCAGAAAGAGAATTAGAAGCAGAAGAAGCGGAAGCAGAAGAAGAAGCAGTAGAAGCATAAGAAGCAGAAGCAGAAGCAGAAGCAGAAGCAGAAGAAGAAGAAGAAGAAGAAGAAGAAGAAGAAGAAGAAGAAGAAGAAGAAGAAGAAGGAGAAGAAGAAGAAGAAGGAGAAGCATAAGGAGAAGCATAAGGAGAAGCAGAAGAAGCAGAAGCAGGAGAAGCAGAAGCAGGAGAAGCAGAAGATAAAGAATAAGCAAAAGAAGCAGAAGCAGAAGCAGTGGGGGAAGCAGAAGAAGGAGAAGGAGAAGGAGCAGCAGAAGGAGAAGCAGAAGCAGAAAGAGAATCAGAAACAGAAGGAGAACAAGAAGGAGAAGCAGGAGAATCAGAAGAAGCAGAAGTAGAAGCAGAAAGAGAAGGAGAAGAAGGAGAAGCAGAGGTAGCATGAGAAGAAACAGAAAGAAGAAGCAGAAGAAACAGAAGCAAAAGAATCAGAAGAAGGAGAAGAGCAGAAGCAGAAGCAGAAGGAGAAGCAGAAGCAGAAGGAGAAGCAGAAAGAGAAGCAGGAGAAGCAGAAGAAGTTGA
>NW_012294512.1:0-5744 GCF_000151885.1 Dipodomys ordii | reverse complement strand
AGCGGGGACACAGCGGGACACAGCGGGGTACACAGCTGGGTACACAACGGGACACAGCAGGGGACACAGCGAGGACACAGCAGAAAACATCGTGGGAAAGAGCGAGGACACAGCGGGACACAGCGAGACACAGCGGGACACAGTGGGGACACAGCAGTAGACACAGCGGGACACAGCGAGGACACAGCGAGGACACAGCGGGGACATAGCGGCACCCAGCAGGACACAGCGGGGCACACAGCGGGACACAGCGGGACACAGCTTGGGACACAGCGGGAACACAGCAGGACACAGCCGGGGACACAACGAGGACACAGCCGGACACAGCGGGACACAGCGTGGGACAAAGCGGGAGATAGCAGGGGACACAGCGAGGACACAGCGGGACACAGTGGTGACACATAGAGGACTCAGCGGGGGACACAGTGGGGGACAGAGCGGGACACAGTGGGACCCAGCGGGGACAAATCATGAGACACAGCGGTGGACAGAGCGGGAGACAGAGGCGGACACAGCGAGGACACAGCGGGACACAGCGGGGACACAGAGGTGGCTCAGGGAGGCCACAGTGGGGGACAAAGCGGGACACGACGGAACACAGCGGGACACAGCGTGAAACAGCGGTGAACCTGCGGGGACACAGCGAGACACAGCAGGGGACACAGCCGGACACAGCGGGGACACAGCGGGGACACAGCGGGGACACAGCGGGACCCAGCAGGCCACAGCGGGACACAGCAGGACACAGCGGGGGACACAGCGGGACACAGCGGGGGACACAGCGGGACACAGCGGGGACACAGCGGGACACAGCGGGGACACAGAGGGACTCAGCAGGGGACATAGCGGGGGACAAATCGGGACACCACAGGACACATTGGGACACAGCGGGACACAGCGGGGACACTGCGGGGACACAGCGGGACAAAGCGGGGGACCCAGCGGGACACAGCGGGACCCAGCAGGACCCAGCGGGGAAACAGCGGGGACACAATGGGACACAGCGAGGACACAGCGCGACACAGTGGGGGACACAGTGGGACACAGCAAGGCACAACGGGGTCACAGCAGTGGACACAGCGGGACACAGCGGGGGACACAGCTGGACACAGTGGGGTACAGAGCCGGACACAGCAAGGCACAATGGGGTCACAGCAGTGGACACAGCCGGACAAAGCGGGGCACAGAGCGGGACAGAGCGGGGATACAGCAGGTGCCACAGAGGGACACAGCGGGACACAGCGGGACACAGCGGGGGACACAGCGAGGACACATTGGGACACAGCGGGTACACAGCGGGAGTCAGCGGGGGACACAGCAGGACACAGCGGGACACAGTGCGACACAGTGGGGCACAGCAGGGACACAGCGAGTGACACAGCAGGGGACACAGCGGGACACCGCAGGGGACACAGGGAGGATACAGCCGGACACAGCAGGGGACACAGCGGAACCCAGCGAGGGACACAGCGGGGGACACAGGGGGACACAGCGGGGTACACAAAGAGGACACAGCGGGACCCAGCGGGACATAGCTTCGATACAGCGGGGACACAGCGGGACACAGCGGGGTACACAGCTGGGGACACAACGGGACATAGTGGGGGACATAGCGGGATACAGAGGGACACAGCGGGACACAGCGGGGCACAGTTGGGACACAGTTGGGACACAGCGGGGGACACTGAGGGGCACAAACGGGACAACACGGAACACAGCGGGACACAGCGGGGGACACAGCAGGACACAGCGGGACACAGAGGGGGACAAGGTGGGACACAGCGGGGGACAGAGCAGGGGACACAGCGAGACACAACGGGTACAAAGCGAGACACAGCAGATTACACAGTGGAACACAGCGGGCACACAGCCGGGATACAACGGGACACAGTGGGGAAAGAGCGGGACAAAGCGTGACACAGCAGGAAACAGCGGGGTACCCAGCGGGACACACCGGGGACACAGCGGGGTACACTGCGGGACACACGGTGGACACAGCAAGGACACAGCGGGACACAGTGACGACACAGCGGGACACAGCGGGGGAAACAGCGGGACACAATGTGGACACAGCAGTGGACACAGCGGGACACAGCGGGGGACAGAGGGGGACACAGCGGGGGACACAGCGAAGACACATTGGGACACAGTGGGGACACAGCGGGACTCAGCGGGGGACACTGCAGTACACAGAGGGATACAGCGGGACACAGAGGGGGACACAGTGGGACAGAGCAGGGGACACAGCAGGGGACACAGAGGAACTCAGCGGGACACAGCGGGGGACAGAGGGGGGACACAGCGGGACACAGGGGGGTACACAGCTGGGTACACAACGGGACACAGCGGGGACACAGCGAGGACACAGCAGAACACAGCGTGGGAAACAGCGAGGACACAGCGGGACACAGCGAGACACAGCGGGACACAGTGGGGACACAGCAGTAGACACAGCCGGACACAGCGAGGACACAGCGGGGACACCGCGGGGACACAGCGGCACCCAGCAGGACACAGCGGGGCACACAGCGGGACAGAGTGGCACCCAGCAGGACACAGCGGGGCACACAGCGGGACACAGCGGGACACAGCTTGGGACACAGCGGGAACACAGCAGGACACAGCCGGGGACACAGCGAGGACACAGCGGGACACAGCGGGACACATCGTGGGACAAAGCTGGAGATAGCAGGGGACACATCGAGGACACAGTGGGACACTGTGGCGACACATAGAAGACTCAGCGGGGGACACAGTGGGGGACAGAGCGGGACACAGCGGGACCCAGCGGGGACAAAGCGTGAGACACAGCGGTGGACAGAGAGGGAGACAGAGGCGGACACAGCGAGGACACAGCGGGACACAGCGGGGACACAGAGGTGGCTCAGGGGGGCCACAGCGGGGGACAACGCGGGACACCACGGAACACAGCGGGACACAGCGTGAAACAGCGGTGAACCTGCGGGGACACAGCGGGACACAGCGGGGGACACAGCGGGACACAGCGGGGGACACACGGGACACAGCGGGGGACACAACGGGACACAGCGGGGACACAGAGGGGACTCAGCAGTGGACATAGCGGGGGACAAAGCGGGACACCACAGGACACAGTGGGACACAGCGGGACACAGCAGGACCCAGCGGGGAAACAGGGGGGACACAGTTTGACACAGCGAGGACACAGCGGGACACAGCGGGACACTGCGGGGCACAGCGGGGGACACAGCAGGACACAGCGGGGGACACAGGGAGGACACAGCGGAACACAGCATGGGACAATGCGAGGACACAGCGGAAAACAGCGAGACACAGCTGGACCCAGCGGGGACCCAGCAGTGGACACAGCGGGACACAGCGGGGGACAAAGCGGGACACCACGGAACACAGCAGGACACAGCATGAAACAGCGGTGAATCTGCGGGGACACAGCGGTACACAGCGGGGGACACAGCGGGACCCAGCGGGGGACAGCGGGGGACACAGCCGGACACAGCAGGGACACAGCGGAGACACAGCGGGACCCAGCAGGACACAGCGGGGGACACAGCAGGACACAGCGGGGGACACAGAGGGGACACAGCGGGGGACACAGCAGGGACACAGTGGGACACAGTAGGACACAGCGTGGGACAAAGCGGGTGACAGCGGAGGACACAGCGGGGACAGAGCTGGACACAGTGGGGACACAGAGGGGACTCAGCAGGGGACATAGAGGGGAAAAAGCGGGACACCATGGGACACAGTAGGACACAGCGGGACACAGCGGGGACACTGCGGGACACAGCCGGGGGCCACAGCTGTGGACAGCGGGGGAAAGAGAAGGGACACAGTGGGACACAGAGGGGAAACAGCTGGACACAGAAGGGTACACAGCGGGGCACAGCAGATACACAACAGGGACAGAGCTGGACACAGAGGGACACAGAGGGGACAGAGCGTGACACAGCGGGACACAGCGAGACACAGCAGGGGACTTAGCGGGACACAGCGGGGGACACAGGGAAGACACAGCTGGACACTGACGGAGACAGAGCGAGGACACAGCCGGACACAGCGAAACACAGCGTGACACAGTGGGGACACAGCAGGGGACACAGCGGGACACAGCGGGGGACACAGAGGGACACAGCGGGTTACACAGCAGGCACAAAGCGGGACACAGCGGGGGACACAGCGAGGACAAAGCGGGACACAGCGGTGACACAGCGGGACACAGCTGGGGACACTGCGGGACACAGGGGGACACAGCGGAGACACAGCAAGGACACAGCGGGGGACACAGCGGGACACAGCCGGACACAGCCGGGGACACAGCGGGACACAGCGAGAGACACAGCGGGGAACACAGCGGGACACAGCGGGGAACAAAGAGAGGACCCAGCGGGACCCAGCGGGACCCAGCGGGACACAGCGTCGATAGAGTGGGGACACAGCGGGACACAGCGATGAAACAACCGGACTCAGCTGGGGACACTGTGGGACCCAGCGGGACCCAGCGGGGACACAGCAAGGACACAGCGGGGGACACAGCCGGACACAGCGGGGGACACAGCAAGGGACACAGCGCGAGACAGAGCGGGACACAGTGGGGAACACAGAGAGAGACACAGCAGGACCCAGTGGGACACAGAGTCGATACAGCGGGTACACAACGGGACACAGCGGGGTACACAGCTGTTGACACAACGGGACACAGTGGGGGACACAGCGGGACACAGTGGGACACAGCGGGGCACAGCAGGGACAAAACGGGAGACACAGTGGGGAACAGAGCAGGACACAGCGGGGGACACAGAGAGGACACAGTGGTGACACAGCGAGACTCAGCCGGGGACACAGCAGCGGAAAAAGCGGAACACCAGGGGACACAGTGGGACACAGCGGGACACAGCGGGGTCACAGCGGGACACAGTGTGGGACAAAGCGGGACACAGCGGGACACAGCGGGCACGCAGCGGGACACCACAGAACACAGTGGGAAACAGCGGGACACAGCGGGGAAACTGCGGGGACACAGGGGGACAAATCGTGGAACACATAGGGACACAGCGGGGGACACAGCAGGGACACAGCGGGACACAGTGGGACACAGCGGGGCATACAGGGGGGACACAGCGGGACCCAGCGTGGAACACAGCGAGGACACAGCGGGACCCAGCGGTACACAGCGTCGATACAGCGGGGACACATAGGGACACAGCGGGGGACACAGCGGGGGACACAGCGGGACACAGTAGGACACAGCGGGGGACACAGGGGGGACCCAGCGGGACCCAGCGGGGAACACAGCGACGACACAGCGGGGACACAGCGCTGACACTGCAGGGGACACAGCGGGGGACACAGCGGGGGACACAGCCGGACAGAGCGGGACACAGCGGGGGAAACAGGGGGACACCACGGGACACAGTGGGACACAGCGGGACACAGCGGGGTCACTGCGGGTCACAGTGGGGGACAAAGCGGGACACAGCGGGACACAGCGGGGACGCAGCGGGACACAGCGGGACACAGCGGGACACAGCGAGGGACACAGCAGGACACAGAGGGGGACACAGCGAGGACACAGCGGGACACAGAGGGACACAGCGGGGGACAGAGCGAGGACATAGTGGGGGACAAAGTGGGGGAAACAGCTGGACACAGCGGTGAACACAGCGAGGACACATTGGGACACAGCGGAACACAGCGCCGATACAGCGGAGACACAGCGTTACACAGCATGGTACAAAGCTGTGGAC
>NW_012294511.1:0-5744 GCF_000151885.1 Dipodomys ordii | reverse complement strand
GCGGGGACTCAGCAGGGTCACAGCGGGACACAGCGGGAAACAGCGGGACACAGCGTGGGACACAGGGGGTACAAAGCGGGACACAGCGGGGGACACAGCAAGGACACAGCCTGACACAGCGGGACACAGCGGGAACACAGCAGTGGACACAGCGGGCCACAGCGGGGGACACAGGGGGGACACAGCGGGACACAACGGGGGACACAGCGAGACACATTGGGACACAGCGGGGACACAGCGGGACTCAGCGGGGGACACAGCAGTTCACAGCGGGACACAGCGTGACACATCGGGGGACACAGTGAGACAGAGCAGGGGACACAGCAGAGGACACAGGGACACAGCGGGGAACACAGGGGGGACACTGCGGGACACAGCGGGGAACACAGCGAGGACACATTGGGACACAGCGGGACACAGCGGGGGACACAGCAGTGGACACAGCGGGACACAGCGGGTGACACAGAGGGGACACAGCGGGGGACACAGGAGGACACAGCGGGGAACACAGAGGGGTACACAGCGGGACACAGCGGGGGACAAACAGGACACAGCGGGGGACACAGCGAGGACACTGCGTGACACTGCGGGAGACACAGCGATGACACAGCGGGACACTGCGGAACACAGCGGGACACAGCAGGGACACAGCAGGGGACACAGCGGGACACAGCAGGACACAGCAGGGGACACGGGGGGACAAAGCGGGACACAGCGGGGGACACAGCGACGACAAAGCAGGACACAGCGGGGACTCAGCAGGGTCACAGCGGGACACAGCGGGAAACAGCGGGACACAGCGTGGGACACAGGGGGTACAAAGCGGGACACAGCGGGGGACACAGCAAGGACACAGAGGGACACAGCGGGGACACAGCGGGATTCAGCGGGGGACACAGCGGGACACAGTGGGACACAGCGGGGACGCAGCAGGGACACAGCTGGGGACACAGTGGACAGAGCTGGGGATACAGCAGGGGACACAGAGGGACACAGCGGGACACAGCGGGGGACACAGGGGGCACATAGCAGGACACAGCGGGGGACACAGCGAGGACACAGCGGGACACAGGTTGTGACACAGCAGTAGACAGAGCGGGACACAGCGGGGGACACAACGGAACACAGCGGGGAACACAGGGAGGACACAGCGGGACCCAGCGGGACACAGTGTCGATACAGCGGGAACACAGTGGGACACAGCGGGGTACACAACTGGGGACACAACGGGACACAGCGGGGGACTCAGCGAGGACACAGCGGGACACAGCGGGGACACTGCGGGAACATAGCGGGACACAGCGGGGTACACAGCGGGACACAGGTTGGGACAGAGCGGGGACACAGCGGGACACAGTGGGGGACACAGCGAGGACACAGAGAGACACAGCGGGACACAGCGTGGGACAAAGCGGGAGACAGCGGGGGACACAGCGAGGACACAGCAGGACACAGCGGCGACACAGCGGGGACACTGCGGGAACATAGCGGGACACAGCGGGGGACACAGCGGGACACAGGTTGGGACACAGAGGGGACACAGCGGGACACAGCGGGGGACACAGCGGGGGACATAGCGAGGACACAGAGGGACACAGCGGGACACAGTGTGGGACAAAGCGGGAGACAGCTGGGGACACAGCGAGGACACAGTGGGACACAGCGGCGACACAGAGGGGACTCAGCAGGGGACACAGCGGGGGACAAAGCGGGACACCATGGGACACAGTGTGACACAGCAGGACACAGCGGGACAAAGCTGGGGACACAGCGGGACACAGCGGGACACAGCTGGGACACAGCGGGGACACAGCGGGGACACAGCGGTACACAGCGGAACACAGCGGGAGACAAAGCGGGAGACAGCGGGGCACACAGCGAGGACACAGGGGGACACAGAGGCGACACAGAGGGGACTCAGCGGGGGACACAGCGTGGGACAAAGTGCGACACAACGGGACACAGTGTTACACAGCGGGACACAGCGGGGACACAGCAGGAAAAAGCAGGGGACACAGCGGGCCACAGCGGGCCACAGCGGGGGACACAGCGGGGGACAGCAGAGACAGAGAGTGGCCACAGCGAGACACAGCGGTGACACAGCTGGACACAGCGGGGTACACAGCAGGACAAAGCGGGCACACAGCGGGGACAGAGCGGGACACAGCGGGACACAGCGGGGACACAGCGGGACAAAGCGGGAGACACAGCGGGACACAGCAGGCACACAGCGGGGGGACACAGAGGGGTACACAGCAGGACGCAGCGGGGAAAAAAGTGAGGCCACAGCAGAACACAGCGTGGGACACAGCGAGGACACAGCGGGACACAGCGGGGCACAGCGGGGACAAAGCAGTAGACACAGCAGGACACAGTGGCAGACACAGCGGTACAAAGCGTGGGACACAGGGAGGACACAGCGGGACCCAGCGGGACCCAGCGTCGATACTGCTGGGACCCAGCGGGACACAGCGAGGTACACAGCTGGGGACACAACGGGACACAGCGGGGAACACAGGGAGGACATAGCGGGACCCAGCGGGACCCAGCGTCGTTACAGCGGGGACACAGCGGGACACACCGGGGTCCACAGCTGGGGACACAACGGGACACTGCGAGGGACACAGAGAGGACAAAGAGGGAAAGAGCGGTACACAGCGGGGACACTGCGGGAACATAGTGGGACACAGCGGGGTACACAGCGGGACACAGCGGTGACACAGAGGGGACTCAGCGGGACAAAGTGGGGGACACAGCGGCACACAGCAGGACACAGCAGGGGACAGCGGAGACAGAGGGGGCGAAAGCGAGACACAGGGGTCATACACCTGGACATAACGGAGTACACAGCGGGACACAGCGGGCACACAGCGGGACACAGCAGGGACCGAGCTGGACATAGTGGGACACAGCGAAACACAGCGTGGGACACAGCGGGACACAGCGGGGGACCCAGCGAGGACACAGCGGGACACAGCGGGGGACTCAGCTGGGGACAGAGAGGGACACAGCGGGGAACACAGCGAGGACACAACGGGACCCAGCAGGACACAGAGTCGATACAGCGGGGACACAGGGTTACACAGCGTGGTACCCAGCTGTGGACACAACGGGACAGAGTGGGGGCACAGCGAGACACAGCGGGACACAGCGAGGACACAGCGGGACACATTGGTGACACAGCGGGGAAAACAGCAGGACACAGCAGCGGACACAGCGGGAGACACAGCGCGACACAGCAAGACATAGCATGGACACAGCAGTAGACACATCGGGACATAGCAGGGGACACAGCTGGGGACACAATGGGACACAGCGGTGGACACAGCGAGGACACAGCAGGACCCACCGGGACCCAGCGGGGGACACAGAGAAGACACAGCAGGACACAGTGGGGGACACAGCGAGGACAAAGCGGGGGACACAGCAGGACACAGCGGGGAACACAGCGAGGACACAGCGGGACACAGCGGGACACAGCGTCGATACAGAGGGCACACAGCGTTACACAGCGTGGTACTCAGCTGTGGACACAACGGGACACAGTGGGGGCACAGCCGGACACAGCGGGACACAGTGGGACACAGCGTTGACAAAGCGTGAGACACAGCGTGGGACAGAGCGGGAGACAGCGGGGGACACAGCGAGGACACAGCGGGACACAGCGGTGAAACAGCAGGGACTCAGCGGGGGACACAGCGGGAGACAAAGAGGGACACCACGGAACACAGCGGGACACAGCGGGAAACAGCAGTGACCCTGCGGGGACACAGTGGGACACAGCGGGGGACAAAGCGGGACACAGAGGAGGACAGAGCGGGACACAGTGGGGGACAGAGCGTGGGACACAGCGAGACACAGTGTGGACAAAGCTGGACACAGCGGGGTACACAGAGGGACACAGCGGGGATGCAGCGGGGAAACAGCGTGACACAGCAGGACACAGCGTGACACAGTGGGGGACACAGCGAGGACACAGCGGCACAAAGCCTGGGACACAGCAAGACACAGTGGGACACTGCGGGGGACACAGCGGGACATAGCGGGGGACACAGCGGGGGACACAGCGGGACACAGCGGGGGCACAGGGAGGACACAACGGGACACACGGGGGACAGAGCGAGGACACATTGGGACACAGCGGGACACAGCGGGACTCAGCGGGGACACAGCAGAGACACAGCGGGGGACACAGCGGGACACAGCGGGGGACACAGGGATGACACAGCGGGACCCAGTGGGACCCAGCGTCGATACAGCAGGGACACGCGGAACACAGTGGGGTACACAGCTGGGGATACAGCGAGGACACAGCGGGACACAGCGGGACACAGCGGGGACACTGCGGGAACATAGCAGGACACAGCAGGGTACACAGCGGGACACAGCTGGGGACACAGCGGGCACACAGCGGGACACAGCGGAACACAGCGTGAGACAAAGCGGGAGACAGCAGGGGACACAGCGAGGACACAGGGGGACACAGCGGCGACACAGAGGGGACTCAGCGGGGGACAAAACGTGGGACAAAGTGGGACACCACAGGACACAGTGTTACACAGCGGGACACAGCGGGGACACTGCGGGACACAGCAGGAAAAAGCGGGGGACACAGCGGGACACAGCGGGACACAGCGGGGGACACAGCGGGGGACAGCGGAGACAGAGAGTGGCCACAGCGAGACACAGCGGTGACACAGCTGGACACAGCGGGGTACACAGCGGGACACAGCGGGCACACAGCGGGACACAGCGGGGACACAGTAGGACACAGCGGGACAAAGTGGAGACACAGCGGGACACAGCAGGCACACAGCGGGGACACAGCGGACACAGCAGGACACAGCGGGGGACACAGCGGGACACAGTGGGGGACCCAGTGAGGACACAGCGGGACACAGCAGGGGACACAGCGAGGACACAGCCGGGGACACAGCGGGGGACAAAGTGGGACACAGCGGGGAACACAGCGGTGGACACAGTGGGACACAGCGGGGAACACAGCGAGGACACAGCGGGACACAGCGGGACACAGCGTCGATACAGCGGGGACACAGCGTTACACAGCGTGGTACACAGCGTGGTACACAGCTGTGGACAGAACTGGACACAGTGGGGGCACAGCCGGACACAGCCGTACACAGTGGGACACAGCGGGGACAAAGCGTGAGACACAGCGGGGGACAGAGAGGGAGACAGTAGGGGACTCAGCGAGGACACAGCGGCACACAACGGGACACAGTGGGAAACAGAGGTGAACCTGCGGGGACACAGTGGGACACAGCGGGACACAGCGGGGACACAGCGAGGACACAGCGGCACACAAAGGGACACTGCGGGAAACAGAGGTGAACCCTTGGGGACACAGCGGACACAGTGGGGGACACAGCGGGACACAGTGTGGGACACAGCGGTGAAACAGCGGGACACAACGGGACACAGCAGGGGGACACAGCGAGGACACAGCGGGACACAACGGGACACAGCAGGGGGCACAGCGAGGACACCACTGAACACATCGGGACACAGCGGGAAACAGAGGTGAACATGCGGGGACACAGCGGGACACAGTGGGGGACACAATGCGAAACAGCGGGGGACACAGCGGGACACAGTGGGGGACAGAGTGTGGGACACAGCGAGACACAGCGGGGACAAAGCTGGACACAGTGGGGTACACAGAGGGAAACAGCGGGGACACAGTGGGGAAACAGCGTGACACAGCAGGACACAGCGGAAAATGA
>NW_012294510.1:0-5744 GCF_000151885.1 Dipodomys ordii | reverse complement strand
CAGAAGCAGGAGAAGCAGAAGCAGAATGAAAAGCAGAAGGAGAAATTGAAACAGAAGAAGATGCAGAAGGAGAAGCAGAAGCAGTAGTAGAAGCAGAAGAAGGAGAAGCAGAAGGAGAAGCATAAAGAGAAACAGAAGGAGAAGCAGAAGCAGGAGAAGCAGAATCAGAAGAAATAGAAGAAGGAGAAGAAGCAGAAGCAGAAAGAGAAGCAGAAACAGAAAGAGAAGCAGAAATAGAAGCAGAAGAAGCCGAAGAAGCAAAAGCAGAACCTAAAGCAGAGGAGAAGCAGAAGAAGCAGAATCTGGAGAAGAAGAAGGGAACCACAAGGAGAAGCAGAAGCAGAAAGAGAAGTAAAAGCAGAAGGAGAAGCAGAAGGAGAAGCAGAAGAAACAGAAGAAGCAGAAGCAGTAGCAGAAGAAGCTGAAGATGCAGAAGCAGAAAGAGAAGCAGAAGGAATAGCAGAAGAACGAGAAGGAGAAATAGAAGGAGAAGCAGAAGGAGAAGCAGGAAAAGCAGAAGAAACAGGAGCAGACGGAGAAGCAGAAGAAGGAGAAGGAGAAGCCGGAGCAGAAGAAGAAGCAGAAGGAAAAGAACAAGCAGAAGGAGATGCAGAAGGAGAAGCAGGAAATGCAGAAGACGCAGAAGCAGAAGGAGAAGAAGAAGGAGAAGAATCAGAATCAGAAGAAGCAGAAGCAGAAATAGAAAGAGAAGCCGACGAAGAGAAGCAGAACGAGAAGCAGGAGAAGCAGAAGAAGCACAAGCGGGAGAAGCAGAAGAAGAAGAAACAGAAGAAGGAGAAGGAGCAGAAGCAGAAGGAGAAGCAGAAAGAGAAGCAGGAAAAGCAGAAGAAGCAGAAGCAGGAGAAGCAGAAGGAGAAGAAACAGGAGAAGGACAAGAAGCAGAAAGAGAAGCAGTAGAAGCAGAAGAAGCAGGAAAGCAGAAACAGAAGAAAGAGAAGAAGAAGACCAAGAAGAAGAAGAAGCAGCAGCAGCATAAGGAGAAGCATAAGGAGAAGTATAAGGAGAAGCAGTAAAAGCAGAAGCAGAAGCAGGAGAAGCTGAAGCAGAAGAAAAAGAATAAGCAAAAGAAGCAGAAGCAGAAGCAGTGAGAGAAGCAGAAGAAGGAGAAGGAGAAGGAGCAGCAGAAGGAGAAGCAGAAGCAGAAAGAGAAGCAGAAACAAAAGGAGAACAAGAAGGAGAAGCAGGAGAATCAGAAGAAGCAGAAAGAGAAGGAGAAGAAGGAGAAGCAGAAATAGAATCAGAAGAAACAGAAGAAGAAGAAGCAGAAGAAACAGAAGCAAAAGAAACAGAAGAAGGAGAAGAGCAGAAGCAGAAGGAGAAGCAGGAAGAGAAGCAGGAGAAGCAGAAGAAGCAGGAGAAGCAGAAGCAGAAGAAACAGGAGAAGCCGAAGAAGCAGAAGCAGAATCTGAAGCAGAAGGAGAAACAGAAGAAGCACAATCTGAAGCAGAAGCAGAAAAAACAGAAATAGTAGAATAAGCAGAAGCAGAAGCAACTTGACAAGCAGAAGAACAAGAAGGAGAAGGCGAAAGAGAAGGATTAGGAGTAGGAGAAGCAAAAGGATAAGCAGAAGCAGAAAGAGACGCAGAAGGAGAAGCAGCACGAGAAGTAGGAGAAGCAGGAGAAGCAGAAGCAGGAGAAGCAGAAGAAACAGAAGACCCAGAAGCAGAATGAGAAGCAGAAGGAGAAATTGAAGCAGAAGGAGAAGCAGAAGCAGAAGGAGAAGCAGAAGAAGGAGAAGGAGAAGCAGAAAGAGAAGCAGAACGAGAAGCACAACGAGAAGCAGGAGAAGCAGAAGCAGAAGAAACATAAGAAGGAGAAGAAGAAGAAGCAGAAGGAGAAGCAGAAACAGAAGGAAAAGCAGAAAGAGAAGCAGGAGAAGCAGAAGAAGCAGCAGCAGGAGAAGCAGAAGCAGAAGAAGCCGAAGAAGCAGAAGCAGAACCTGAAGCATAAGGAGATACAGGAGAAGCAGAAGAAGCAGAATCTGGAGAAGCAGATGGAGAAGCAGAAAGAGAAGCAAAAGCAGAAGGAGAAGCAGAAGGAGAAGCAGAAGAAACAGAAGAAGCAGAGGCAGTAGCAGAAGATGCAGAAGCAGAAGGAGAAGCAGAAGGAAAAGCAGAAGAACGAGAAGGAGAAAGAGAAACAGAAGGAGAAGCAGAAAGAGAAGCAGAAAAAGGAGCAGGAGAAGGAAAAGCAGCAGGAGAAGCAGAAAGAGCAGCAGAAAGAGAAGCACGAGATGCAGAAACTGGAGAAGCAGAAGCAGAAGAAACAGGAGAAGGACAAGAAGCAGAAGCAGAAGGAGAAGCAGAAACAGAAGGAGAAGCAGAATGAGAAGGAGGGAAAGCAGAAGAAGCAGAAGCAGGAGAAGCAGAAGCATAAGAATGCGAAGAAGCAGAAGCAGTACCTGAAGCAGAAGGAGAAGCAGGAGAAGCAGAAGAAGCAGAATCTGCAGAAGCAGAAGGAGAAGCAGAAGGAGAAGCAGAAAGATAAGCAGAAGAAGGAGCAGGAGAAGGAAAAGCAGCAGCAGAAGCAGAAAGAGCAGCAGAAGGAGAAGCAGGAGATGCAGAAACAGGAGAAGCAGAAGCAGAAGAAACAGGAGAAGGACAAGAAGCAGAAGCAGAAGGAGAAGCAGAAACAGAAGGAGAAGCAGAAAGAGAAGGTGGGGAAGCAGAAGAAGCAGAAGCAGGAGAAGCAGAAGCATAAGAATCCGAAGAAGCAGAAGCAGAACCTGAAGCAGAAGGAGAAGCAGGAGAAGCAGAAGAAGCAGAATCTGGAGAAGCAGAATGAGAAGCTGAAGGAGAAGCAGAAGCGAAAGCAGAAGGAGAAGCAGAAGAAACAGAAGAAGTAGAAGCAGTAGCAGTTGTAGCAGAAGCAGAACGAGAAGCAGAAGGAAAAGCAGAAGAACAAGAAGGAGAAGGAGAAACAGAAGGAGAAGCAGAAGGAGAAGCAGAAAGAGAAGCAGGTAAAGCAGATGAAGAAGAAGCAGAAGGAGAATCAGAAGAAGAAGCAGAAGAAGGAGAAAGAGAAGCACAAGCAGAAGAAGATGCAGAAGGAGAAGCAGAAGAAGCAGAAGCAGAAGGAGAAGAAGGAAAAACAGAAGAAGCAGAAACAAAAGGAGAAGAAAAAGAAGGAGAAGGAGAAGCAAAAGCAGAAGAAGAAGCATAAAGACAAGCATAAGCAGAAGGAGATGCAGAAGGAGAAGCAGGAGATACAGAAGAAGCAGAAGCTGAAAGAGAAGCAGATGTAGGAGAAGGAGAAGGAGGAGAAGCAGAAGCAGAAGGAGAAGCAGAAGCGGAATGAGAAGCAGAAAGAGAAGCAGGAGAAGCACAAGAAGCAGAAGCAGGAGAAGCCGAAAGAGAAGAAGCAGAAGAAGCAGAAACAGAAGCAGAAGTAGAAGCAGAAGCAGAAGGAGAAGCAGCAGAAGAAGTAGAACCAGAAATTCAGGCAGGAGAAACAGAAGAAGCAGAGCAGAAGCAGAAGGAGAAGCAAAAAGAGAAGCAGAAGAAGAATTAGAAGAACCAGCAGAAGGAGAAGCAGCAGCAGAAGAAGCAGAAATACAAGCAGGAGAAGCAGAAGCATAAAGAGAAGTAGAAGCAGAAGAAGAAGAAGAAGAAGAAGAAGAAGCAGTAGTAGCATAAGAAGCCGAAGCAGGAGAAGCAGAAACAGGAGAAAAAGAAGAAGCATAAGAAGCAGAAGCAGAGTGAGAAACAGAAGAAGGAGAAGGAGCAGCCGAAGGTGAAGCAGAAGGAGATGCAGAAGGAGAAAGAGAAGCAGAAACAGAAGGAGAAGAAGAAGGAGAAGTTGGAGAATCAGAAGAAGCAGAAGCAGAAGCTGAAAGAGAAGCAGAAGAAGGAGAAGGAGAAGCAGAAGGAGAAGGACAAGTAGGAGAAGCAGAAGAAGCAGAAGCGGGAGAAGCAGCAGCAGCAGAAGAAGAAACAGAAGAAGGAGAAGGAGCAGAAGGGGAAGCAGAAGCAGAAGGAGAAGCAGAAAGAGAAGCAGAAGAAGCAGTAGCAGGAGAAGCAGAAGCAGAAGAAACAGAAGAAGCCCAAGAAGCAGAAGGAGAACCTGAAGCAGAAGGAGAAGCAGAAGCAGCAGAAGCTGGAAAAGCAGAAGCAGAAGAAACAGAACAAGCAGAAGAAGCAGAAGCAGAACGAGAAGAAGAAGAAGAAGAAGGAGAAGGATTAGGAGTAGGAGGAGCAGAAGCAGAATAAGAAGATGAAAGAGAAGCAGAAGGAGAAGCAGAAGGAGAAACAGAAGAAGCAGAAGCAGGAGAAGCAGAAGAAGAATGAGAAGCACAAGAAGGAGAAATTGAAAGAGAAGGAGAATGAGACGGAGAAGCAGAAGGAGAAGTAGGAGAAGCAGAAGAAGAAGAAGCAGGAGAAGCAGAAGCAGAAGAAGCAGAAGCTGAAGCAGAAGAAGAAGAAACAGAAAAAGCAGAAGAAGCAGAAGAAGAAGCAGCAGGAGAAGCAGAAGAAGAAGAAGGAGAAAGAGAAGGATTAGGCGTAGGAGAAACAGAAGGATAAGCAGAAGCAGAAAGAGAAGGAGAAGGAGACGCAGGAGAAGCAGAAGGAGCAGAAGCAGGAGAAGCAGAAGCATAATGAAAGGCAGAAGAAGGAGAAATTGAAACAGAAGAAGATGCAGAAGGAGAAGCAGAAGCAGTAGTAGAAGCAGAAGAAGGAGAAGGAGAAGGAGAAGCATAAAGAGAAACCGAAGGAGAAGCAGGAGAAGCAGAAGCAGGAGAAGCAGAATCAGAAGAAATAGAAGATGGAGAAGAAGCAGAAGCAGAAAGAGAAGCAGAAACAGAAGGAGAAGCAGAAATAGAAGCAGAAGAAGCCGAAGAAGCAAAAGGAGAACCTGAAGGAGAAGGAGAAGCTGGAGAAGCAGAAGAAGAAGAATTTGGAGAAGAAGAAGGAGGACCAGAAGGAGAAGCAGAAGCAGAAAGAGAAGCAAAAGCAGAAGGAGAAGCAGAAGAAACAGAAGAAGCAGAAGCAGTAGCAGAAGAAGCTGAAGATGCAGAAGCAGAAAGAGAAGCAGAAGGAATAGCAGAAGAACGAGAAGGAGAAACAGAAGGAGAAGCAGGAAAAGAAGAAGAAGCAGAAGTAGACCGAGAAGCAGAAGAAGGAGAAGGAGATGCCGGAGCAGAAGAAGAAGCAGAAGGAAAAGCAGGAGAAGCAGAACAAGCTGAAGCAGAAGCAGAAGCAGAAGTAGGAGAACGAGAAGGAGAAGGAAGGGCAGCAGAAGCAATACAAAAGCAGAATGAGAAGCAGAAGGATGAGAAGAAGAACGAGAAGCAGGAAAAGCAAAAATGCAGAATCAGGAGAAGCAGCAGCAGGAGAAGCAGAAGCAGAAGAAGATGCAGAACGAGAAGCAGGAGAAGCAGAAGAAGCAGAAGCAGAAGGAGAAGCAGAAGTAGGAGAAGGAGAAGGAGAAGGAAGGGCAGCAGAAGCAATAGGAGAAGCAGAAGGAGAAGCAGAAGCAGAATGAGAAGCAGAAAGAGAAGCAGTAGAAGCAGAAGAAGCAGGAAAAGCAGAAGTAGAAGAAGAGATGAAGAAGAAGAAGAAGAAGAAGAAGAAGAAGAAGAAGAAGAAGAAGAAGAAGAAGAAGAAGAAGAAGAAGAAGAAGAAAAAGAGGAAGAAGAAGAGGAAGCAGCAGCATAAGGAGAAGCATAAGGAGAAGCAGAAGAAGCAGAAGCAGGACAAGCAGAAGCAGAAGAAAAAGAATAATGA
>NW_012294509.1:0-5745 GCF_000151885.1 Dipodomys ordii | reverse complement strand
GTCTCTGCTGTGTCCCCGCTGTGTCCCGCTTTGTCCCGCTGTGTACTGCTGTGTCCCCCGCTGAACCCGCTGTGTCCCAATGTGTCCCAATGTGTCCTCGCTCTGTCCCCCGCTGTGTCCCGCTGTGTCCTCCCTGTGTCCCCCGCTGTGTCCCGCTGTGTCCCGCTGTGTCCCCCGCTGTGTTCCCCGCTATGTCCCGCTGTGTTCCCCGCTGTGTCCCACTGTGTCCTTGCTGTGTCCCATGCTGTGTGCCCCTGTGTCCTCGATGTGTCCCCCGCTGTGTCCTGCTGTGTCCTGCTGTGTCATGCTGTTTCCCCGCTGCGTCCCCGCTGTGTCCCTCTGTGTACCCCGCTGTGTCCAGCTTTGTCCCCGCTGTGTCTCACTGTGTCCCACGCTCTGTCCCCCACTGTGTCCCGCTCTGTCCCCCTCTGTGTCCCGCTGTGTCCCCCCCTGTGTCCCACTGTGTCCCCGCAGTGTCACTGCTGTTTCCTGCTGTGTCCCGCTGTGTTCCTTGGTGTCCCTCTTTGTCTCCCGCTGTGTCCCCCGCTGAGACCCCGCTGTGTCAACGCTGTGTCCCCCTGTGTCCTGGCTGTGTCCCCCGCTGTCTCCAGCTCTGTACCCCGCTGTGTCTCACGCTTTGTCCCTGCTGTGTCCCACTGTGTCCCGCTGTGTCCCGCTGTGCCCCCACTGTGTCCCCGCTGTGTCCCTGCTGTGTCCCTGCTCTGTCGCCGCTGTGTCCCGCTGTTTCCTGCTGTGTCCTCGCTTTGTCCCACGCTGTGTTCCGCTGTGTCCCCCGCTGTGTCCCGCTGTGTCCCGCTGTGTCCCCGCTGTGTCCCGCTGTGTCCCCCGCTGTGTCCCGCTTTGTCCTTGCTGTGACCCTCTCTGTCCCCGCTGTATTGACGCTGTGTCCCGGTGTGTCCCGCTGTGTCCGCGCTGTGTTCCCGGATGTGTCCCGCTGTGTACCCCTCTGTGTCCCCCGCTGTGTCCCGCTGTGTCCCCTCTCTGTCGCCTGCTGTCCCCCGCTGTGTCCCCCGCTGTGTCTCGCTGTGTCGCCCACTGTGTCCCGCTGTGCCCCTGCAATGTCCCCGCTGTGTCCCACTGTGTCACACTGAGTCCCGTGTTGTCCCGCTTTGACCCCCGCTGTGACCTCGCAGTGTTTCCCGCTGTGTCCCGCTGTGTCCTCGCTGTGTTCCCTGCTGTGTCCCGCTGTGTCCCCCGTTGTGTCCACCGCTGTGTCCTCGATGTGTCCCCCGCTGTGTCCCGCTATGTCCTCGCTGGGTCCCCCGATGTGTCCCAATGTGTCAGTATGAGTCCCGCTCTGTCCCCGCTGTGTCCCGCTGTGTCCTGCTGTGTCCTCGCTGTGTCCCACGCTGTGATCGGCTGTGTCCGCCGCTGTGTCCCACTGTGTCCCGCTGAGTACCCCGCTGTGTTCCCCGCTGTGTCCCGCTGTGTCCCCCGATGTGTCCCCACTGTGTCCTTGCTGTGTCGCATGCTGTGTGCCACTGTGTCCTCGATGTGTCCCCCGCTGTGTCCCGCTGTGTCCTGCTGTGTCACGCTGTTTCCCCTCTGCGTCCCCGCTGTGTCCCTCTGAGTACCCCGCTGTGTCCAGCTTTGTCCCCGCTGTGTCTCGCTGTGTCCCACGCTCTGTCCCACACTGTGTCCCGCTCTGTCCCCCTCTGTGTCCCGCTGTGTCCCCTGCTGTGTCCCACTGTGTCCCCGCAGTGTCACTGCTGTTTCCTGCTGTGTCCCGCTGTGTTCCGTGGTGTCCCATTTGTCTCCCGCTGTGTCACCCGCTGAGACCCCGCTGTGTCAACGCTGTGTCCCCCTGTGTCCTGGCTGTGTCCCCCGCTCTCTCCAGCTCTGTACCCCGCTGTGTCTCACGCTTTGTCCCCGCTGTGTCCCACTGTGTCCCGCTGTGTCCCGCTGTGCCCCCACTGTGTCCCCGCTGTGTCCCTGCTGTGTTCCTGCTGTGTCGCTGCTGTGTCCCGCTGTTTCCTGCTGTGTCCTCGCTTTGTCCCACGCTGTGTTCCACTGTGTCCCCCACTGTGTCCCGCTGTGTCCCGCTGTGTCCCGCTGTGTCCCCGCTGTGTCCCGCTGTGTCCCCCGCTGTGTCCCGCTGTGTCCCGCTTTGTCCCTGCTGTGACCCTCTCTGTCCCCGCTGTATTGATGCTGTGTCCCTGTGTCCCGCTGTGTCCGCGCTGTGTTCCCGGCTATGTCCCGCTGTGTACCCCTCTGTGTACCCCTCTGTGTCCCCCGCTGTGTCCCCTCTCTGTCCCCTGCTGTCCCCCGCTGTGTCACCCACTGTGTCGCCCACTGTGTCCCGCTGTGTCCCGCTGTGCCCCTGCAGTGTCCCTGCTGTGTCCCACTGTGTCACACTGTGTCCCGTGTTGTCCCGCTTTGACCCCCTCTGTGACCTCGCAGAGTTTCTCGCTGTGTCCCGCTGTGTCCTCGCTGTGTTCCCCGCTGTGTCCCGCTGTGTCCCCCGTTGTGTCCACCGCTGTGTCCTCGCTGTGTCTCCCGCTGTGTCCCGCTATGTCCTCGCTGAGTCCCCCGCTGTGTCCCGCTGTGTCCCCCGCTGTGTCCTGCTGTGTCCGACTGTGTCCCACTCTGTCCCCGCTGTGTCCTGCTGTGTCCTGCTGTGTCCTTGCTGTGTCCCACTCTGTGTTCCACTGTGTCCCCCGCTGTGTCCCGCTGTGTCCCCGCTGTGTCCCGCTGTGTCCCCCGCTGTGTCCCGCTGTGACCCGCTGTGTCCCTGCTGTGACCCTCTCTGTCCCCGCTGTATTGACGCTGTGTCCCGGTGTGTCCCGCTGTGTCCGCGCTGTGTTTCCGGCTGTGTCCCGCTGTGTACCCCTCTGTGTCCCCTGCTGTGTCCCGCTGTGTCCCCTCTCTGTCCCCTGCTGTCCCCCGCTGTGTCCCCCGCTGTGTCTCACTGTGTCGCCCGCTTTGTCCCGCTGTGCCCCTGCAGTGTCCCCGCTGTGTCCCACTCTGTCACACTGTGTCCCGTGTTGTCCCGTTTTGTCCCCCGCTGTGACCTCACAGTGTTTCCCGCTGTGTCCCGCTGTGTCCTCGCTGTGTTCCCCGCTGTGTCCTGCTGTGTCCCCCATTGTGTCCACCGCTGTGTCCTCACTGGGTAGCCCAATGTGTCCCGCTGTGTCCCCCGCTGTCCCCCGCTGTGGCCCACTGTGTCCCACTGTGTCCCCCGCTTTATCTTGCTGTGTCCCGCAGTGTCCCCGCTGTGTCCTGCTGTGTAACACTGTGTCCCGTGGTGTCCCACTTTATCACACGCTGTGTCCCCAGCTGCGTGCCCTCTGTGTCGCCGCTGTGTCCCCTCTCTGTCCTCTGCTGTCCCCCGCTGTGTCCCCCGCTGTGTCCCCCGCTGTGACCCGCTGTGTCCCGCTGTGTCCCCCGCTGTGTGCCCACTGTGTGCCCCCTGTGTCCCACTGTGTACCCCGCTGTGTCCAGCTGTGTTCCCGCTGTGTCCCGCTGTGACCCGCTGTGTTCCCAGCTGTGTCCTGCTGTGTACCCCTCTGTGTCCCCCTCTGTGTCCCGCTGTGTTCCCCGCTGTGTCCCGCTGTGTCCTGCTGTGTCCCCCGCTCTGTCCCTGCTGTGTCCCTGCTGTGTCCTGCTGTATACTGCTGTGTCCCCCGCTGAGTCCCGCTGTGTCCCCGCTGTGTCCCGCTGTGTTCCCCATGTGTCCCCCGCTGTGTCCCACTGTGTCCCACTGTGTCCCCCACTGTTTCCCCCGCTGTGTCCGGCTATGTCCCCCGCTGTGTCCCGCTGTGTCCACTGCTGTGTCCTCGCTGTGTCCCGCTTTTTCCCCGGCTGTGTCCCGCTGTGTCCTCACTGTGTCCCCCACTGTATCCCGCTGTGTCCTCGCTGTGTCCCCAGCTGTGTCCCGCTGTGTCCCCCGCTTTGTCCCGCTGTGTCCCACTGTGTCCCCACTGTGTCCCGCTTTGTGCCGCTGTGTCCCCGGTGTGCCCGCTGTGTCCCGCTGTGTACCCCGCTGTGTCCAGCTATGTCACCGCTGTGTCCCGCTGTGGCCCATCTCTGTCTCCGCTGTCCCCCGCTGTGTCCCCCAATGTGTGCCACTGTGTCCCGCTATGTCCCCCACTATGTCCTGCTGTGTCCCCGCTGTGTCCCCGCTGTGTCCCGCTGTGTCACACTGTGTCCCGTGGTGTCCCACTTTGTCCCCGCTGTTTCCCCCGCTGTGTCCTCCGCTGAGTTCCCTCTGTATTGACGCTGTGTCCCGCTGTGTCCCGCTGTGTCCTCGCTGTGTTCCCCGCTGTGTCCCGCTGTGTCACCTGCTGTGTCCCCCTCTGTGTCCTCGCTGTGTCCCCCACTGTGTCCCGCTGTGTCCTTGCTGGGTCCCCCGCTGTGTCCGGCTGTGTTCCCCACTGTGTCCCGCTTTGTCCGACTGTGTCCCGCTCTGTCCCCGCTGTGTCCCGCTGTGTCCCCGCTGTGTGCCCGCTGTGTCCCGCTGTGTACCCTGCTGTGTCCAGCTGTGTCACCGAGTGTCCCACTGTGGACCTACTCTGTCTCCGCTCTGTCCCCCGCTTTGTTCCGCTGTGTCCCGCTGTGTCCCCCGCTTTGTCATACTGTGTCCCCACAGTGTCCCGCTGTGTCCCGCTGTGTCTCACTGTGTCCCGTGGTGTCCCTCTTTGTCCCCCGCTGTGTTCCCTGCTGAGTCCATTCTATGTGGCCGCTGTGTCCCGCTGTGTGCTCGCTGTGTCCCCCGCTGTCTCCGGCGTTGTCCCCCGCTGTGTTCCGCTGTGTCCCGCTGCGTCCTTGCTGTGTCCTCCGCTGTGTCCCGCTGTGCCCCCCCTATGTCCCCAGCTGTGTTCCGCTGTGTCCCGCTCTGTACCCCGCTGTGTCCCGCTATTTTCCCGCAGTGTCCCGCTGTGTCCCGCTGTGTCCTCTCTGTGTCCCCCGCTGTGTCCTGTTGTGTCCCCAGCTGTGTACCTCGCTGTGTCCCGCTGTGTCCCCACTGTATCGAGGCTGGGTCCCGCTGGGTCCCGCTGTGTCCTCCCTGTGTCCCCTTCTGTGTCCCGCTGTGTCCGCCATTGTGTCCCGTTGTGTCTACTGCTTTGTCCCCACTGTGTCCCGCTGTGTCCAGCTGTGTCCTTGCTGTGTCCCACGCTGTGTTCCGCTGTGGCCTCGCTTTTTTCTCGCTGTGTCCCGCTGTGTACCCCTCTGTGTCCCCCGCTGTGTCTCGCTGTGTCCCCCGCTGTGTCCATGCTCTTTCCCCTCTGTGCCCCGCTGTGTCCCGCTGTGTACTGCTGTGTCCCCCGCTGAGTCCCGCTGTGTCCCAATGTGTCCTCGCTCTGTCCCCCGCTGTGTACCTCTGTGTCCTTCCTGTGTCCCACGCTGTGTCCCGCTGTGTCCCCGCTGTGTCCCCCGCTATGTCCCGCTTTGTCCCCCGCTGTGTCCCGCTCTGTCCTTGCTGTGTCCTCCACTGTGTGCCGCTGTGTCCTCGCTGTTTCCCCGCTGTGTCCCTGTGTGTCCCTCTGTGTACCCCGCTGTGTCCAGCTTTGTACCCGCTGTGTCTCGCTGTGTCCCACGCTCTATCCCACACTGTGTCCCGCAGTGTTCCCCGCTGTGTCCCACTGTGTCCCCCGCTGTGTCCCGCTGTGTCACCCGCTGAGTCCCCGTTGTGACACCGCTGTGTCCTGCTGTGTCCTCGCTGTGTCCCCTGCTTTCTCCCTCTCTGTCCCCCGCTGTGTCTCACGCTTTGTCCCTGCTGTGTGA
>NW_012294508.1:0-1736 GCF_000151885.1 Dipodomys ordii | reverse complement strand
TCACCCGTTTTGTCCCCAGCTGTGTACCCCGCTGTGTCCCGCTGTGTCACCGCTGTATCGACGCTGTATCCCGCTGTGTCCCGCTGAGTCCTCGCTGTGTTCCCCGCTGTGTCCCGCTGTGTACCCCTCTGTGTCCCCCTCTGTGTCCTGCTGTGTCCCCCGCTGTGTCCCGCTGTGTCCCGCTGTGTCCCCCCTGTGTCCCTGCTGTGTCCCCGCTGTGTCCCGCTGTGTACTGCTGTGTCACCACTGAGTCCCGCTGTGTCCCCGCTGTGTCCTGCTGTGTCCCCGCTGAATCGACGCTTTGTCCCGCTGGGTCCCGCTGTGTACACCTCAGTGTCCCCCTATGTGTCCTGCTGTGTCCCCCGCTGTGTCCCGCTGTGTCCCATCTGTGTGCACGCTATGTCCTGCTGTGTACTCCGTTGTGTCCAGCTGTGTCACCGCTCTGTCCCGCTGTGTCCCCTCTCTGTCACCGCTGTCCCCCGCTGTGGTCCCCGCTGTGTCCCGCTGTGTCCCTTGCTTTGTCCCGCTGTGTCCCCCGCTCTGTCCCGCTGCGTCCCGCTGTGAACTCCGTTGTGTCCAGCTGTGTCACCACTCTGTCCCGCTGTGTCCCATCTGTGCCGCCGCTGTGTCCCGCTGTGTCCTCGCTGTGTCCCTTCGCTGTCTCCCGCTTTGTCCCCCGCTGTGTCCCACTGTGTACCCGGCTGTGTCCCGCTATGTTCCCGCAGTGTCCCCGCTGTGTCCCGCTGTGTCCCACTGTGTCCCTCTGTGTCCTCGCTGTGTCCCCCGCTGTGTGCCGTTGTGTCCCCAGCTGTGTACCCCGCTGTGTCCCGCTGTGTCCCCACTGTATCGACGCTGTGTCCCGGTGGGTCCCGCTGTGTCCTCCCTGTGTTCCTCGCTGTGTCCCGCTGTGACCCGCGCTGTGTCCCACTGTGTCTACTGCTGTGTCCCCGCTGTGTCCCGCTGTGTCTCGCTGTGTCCCGCTGTGTCCTCGCTGTGTCCCACACTGTGATCTTCTGTGTCCTTGCTGTGTCCCCCTCTGTGTCCCGTTGTGTCCCCAGCTGTGTACCCCGCTGTGTCCCGCTGTGACCCGCTGTGTACTGCTGTGTCCCCCGCTGAGTCCCGCTGTGTCCCCGCTGTGCCCCAATGTGTCCTCGGTGTGTCCCCCGCTGTGTCCCGCTGTGTCCCCCTCTGTCTCCCCCGCTGTGTCCCGCTGTGTCCCCGCTGTGTCACGCTGTGTCCCCCACTGTTTCCCGCTGTGTCCTTGCTGTGTTCCCCGCTGTGTCCCCCGCTGTGTCCCGCTGTGTCCCCGCAGGGTCACTGCACTTTCACGCTGTGTCCCGCAGTGTTCTGTGGTGTCCGGCTTTGTCCCCCGCTGTGTCCCCCGCTGAGTCCCCGCTGTGTCACCGCTGTGTCCCGCTGTTGTCTCGCTGTGTCCCCGCTGTCTCCCGCTCTGTCCCCCGCTGTGTCTCACGCTTTGTCCCCGCTGTGTCCCAGTTTGTCCCGCTGTGTCCTGCTGTGTCCCCACTGTTTCCCGTTGTGTCCACAGCTGTGTACCACGCTGTGTTACGCTGTATCCCCGCTGTATCAACGCTGTGTCCCGCTGTGTCCCCCGCTGTTTCCTCGCTGTGTCCCCTGCTGTGTCCCGCTGTGTCCCGCTGTGTCCCGCTCTGTCCTCGCTGTGTCCCGCTGTGTCTAGCTGTGTCCCCACTATGTGACCACTGAAGTCCCGCTGTGTA
>NW_012294507.1:0-1296 GCF_000151885.1 Dipodomys ordii | reverse complement strand
GTAACGCTGTGTCCACACTGTATTTGACGCTGTGTCCCGCTGGGTCCCACTGTGTCCTCGCTGTGTTCCCCGCTGTGTCCCGCTGTGTCCCCAGCTGTGTCCCCCGCTGTGTCCTAGCTGTGTTCCCCTCTGTGTTCCGCTGTGTCCTCACTGGGTCCCCCCTGTGTCCCGCTGTGTCCCCCGCTGTGTCCCGCTGTGTCCCGCTCTGTCCCTGCTGTGGCCCCCTGTGTCCCGCTGTGTCCCCGCTGAGTGCCTGCTGTGTCCTGCTGTGTACTCCGTTGTGTCCAGCTGTGTCACCGCTGTGTCCCGCTGTGTCCCCTCTCTGTCTCCGCTGTCCCCCGCTGTGTCCTGCTATGTTCCCGCTCTATCGACGCTGTGTCCTGCTGGGTCCCGCTGGGTCCTCCCTTTGTTCCCCGCTGTGTCCCGCTGTGTCTACTGCTGTGTCCCCCTGTGTCCCGCTGTGTCTTGCTGTGTCCCCTGCTTTGTCCCGCTGTGTCCCTGCAGTGTCCCGGCTGTGTCCGACTGTGTCACACTGTGTCCCATGGTGTCCCCCTTTGTCCCCCGCTGTGTCCCCCGCCTAGTCCTCTCTGTGTCACCTCTGTGTCCCGCTCTGTCCTTTCTGTGTCCCGCTGTGTCCCCGCTGTGTGCCCGCTGTGACCCCCTGTGTACTCCGTTGTGTCCAGCTGTGTCACCGCTGTGTCTCGCTGTGTCTCCTCTCTGTCTCCGCTGTCCCCTGCTGTGTCCCCTGCTGTGTACCACTGTGTCCCGCTGTGTCCCCCACTTTGTCCCGCTGTGTCCCCGCAGTGTCCCCGCTGTGTCCCGCTGTGTCACACTGTGTCCCATGGTGTCCCGCTTTGTCCCCCGCTGTGTCCCCCTCTGAGTCCCCTTTGTGTCGCCGCTGTGTCCCGCTGTGTCCTCGATGTGTCCCCCGCTGTCTCAGGCTTTGTCCCACGCTGTGTCCCGCTGTGTCCCCGCTGTGTCCCAAGCTGTGTCCTGCTGTGTCCCGCTGTGTTCCCAGCTGTGTCCCGCTATCTTCCCGCAGTGTCCCTGCTGTATCCCGCTGTGTCCCGCTGTGTCCTCGCTGTGTCCCCCGCTGTGTCTCGATGTGCCCCCAGCTGTGTACCCCGCTGTGTCCTCGATGTGTTCCCCGCTGTGTCCCACTGTGTCCCCCGCAGTGTCCCGCTGTGTCTACTGCTGTTTCCCCGCTGTGTCCCGCTGTGTCTCGCTGTGTCCCGCTGTGTCCTTGCTGTGTCCCCCGCTGTGTTCCACTGTGTCCGCGCTCTGTCCTGAGAACTA
>NW_012294506.1:0-2713 GCF_000151885.1 Dipodomys ordii | reverse complement strand
TCACCGCTGTGTACCCCGCTGTGTCCCGCTATGTACCCGCAGTGTCCTCGCTGTGTCCCGCTGTGTCACACTGTGTACTCCGTTGTTTCCAGCTGTGTCACCGCTGTGTCCCGCTGTGTCCCCTCTCTGTCTCCGCTGTCCCCCGCTGTGTCCCCGCTGTGTCTCGCTGTGTCCTGCTGTGTCCCCCGCTTTGTACCACTGTGTTCCCGGAATGTCCCCGCTGTGTCCCGCTGTGTCACACTGTGTCTCATGATGTCCCGCTTTGTCCCCCGCTGTGTACCCCGCTGAGTCCCCTATGTGTCGCTGCTGTGTCCCCCTGTGTCCTTGCTGTGTCCCCCGCTGTCTCCCGCATTGTCCCCCGCTGTGTCCCGCTGTGTCCCGCTGTGTCCTCGCTGTGTCCCAAGCTGTGTCCCGTTGTGTCCCGCTGTGTCCCGCTGTTTCCTCACTGTGTCTCCAGCTGTGTCCCGTTGTGTCCCCAGCTGTGTAACCCGCTGTGTCCCGCTGTGTCCCCGCTCTATCGACGCTGTGTCCCCCTGGGTCCCGCTGTGTCCTCCCTTTGTTCCCCGCTGTGTCCCGCTGTATCCCTTGCTTTGTCCCGCTGTGTCTACTGCTGTGTCCCCGCTGTGTCCCGCTGTGTCTCGCTGTGTCCCGCTGTGTCCCCTGCTTTGTCCCGCTGTGTCCCCGCAGTGTCCCGGCTGTGTCCCACTGTGTCACACTGTGTCCCATGGTGTCCCCCTTTGTCCCCCTTTGTCCCCCGCTGTGTCCCCTGCCTAGTCCCCTCTGTGTCGCCTCTGTGTCCCACTCTGTCCTTGCTGTGTCCCGCTGTGTGCCTGCTGTGACCCGCTGTGTACTCCGTTGTGTCCTGCTGTGTCACCGCTGTGTCTTGCTGTCTCCTATCTATCTCTGCTGTCCCCACGATGTGTACCGCTGTGTCCCGCTGTGTCCCCCGCTTTGTCCCGCTGTGTCCCCGCAGTGTCCCCGCTGTGTCCCGCTGTGTCACACTGTGTCCCATGATGTCCCGCTTTGTCCCCCGCTGTGTCCTCGGAGTGTTTCTGCTCTGTGTCGCCGCAATGTTCCCGATGTCCCCCGCTGTGTCCTGCTGTGTACCCCGCTGTGTCCAACTGTGTCCTCGCTGTGTCCCGCGCAGTCTCCTGCTATGTCCCCACGCTGTGTCCCGCTGTGACCCACCGTGTCCTCGCTGTGTCCCCGCAGTGTCCCCCGCTGTGTCCTGCTGTTTCCCCACTGTGTCCCGCTGTGTCCCCCGCTGTGTCCCGCTGTGTCCCCGCAGTGTCCCCCGCTGTGTCCTGCTGTTTCCCCACTGTGTCCCTGCTGTGTTAACCCGCTGTGTCCCGCTGTGTCCCCCCGCTGTGTCCCGCTGTGTACCGCTGTGTTCCGCTGTGTCCCCCGCTTTGTCCCCGCTGTGTCCCGCTGTGTCCCGCTGCATCCCCCGCGGTGTCCCGCTGTGTCCCCGCTGTGTCCCGCTGTGTCCCCCGTTGTATCCCTGCTGTGTCCTCGCTGTGTCCCGCTGTGTCCAGCTGTGTACTGCTGTGTCCCCCGCTGAGTCCCACTGTGTCCCCCCCGTGTCCCAATGTGTCCTCGCTGTGTCCCCCGCTGTGTCCCGCTGTGTCCCCCCGTGTCCCATGTGTGTCATGCTGTGTCCCGCTGTGTCCCCCGCTGTGTCCCCCGATGTGTCCCGCTGTGTCCCCCTCTGTGTCCCGCTGTGTCCACTGCTGTGTCCGGCTGTGTCCCGCTCTGTCCCCGCTGTGCCCCGCTGTGTCCCGCTGTGTCCCTGCTGGGACCCGCTTTGTCCCCGCTGTGTCACCGCTGTGTCTCGCGATGTCCCGCGGTGTCCTGCTGTGTCCCGTGGTGTCCGGCTTTGTCCCCCTCTGCGTCCCCGGCTGAGTCCCGCTGTGTCCCCAGCTGTGTCCCACGGTGTCCTGCTGTGTCTCGCTCTGTACCCGCTGTGTCCCGCTGTGTCCCCTGCTGTGTCCCACTCTGTGTGCCCGCTGTGTCCGGCTGTGTCCCCGCTGTGTCCCCGCTGTGTCCCTCTGTATCCCGCTGTGTTCCCGCTATGTCCCGCTGTGTCCCCGCTGTGTCCTCCGATGTGTCCCGCTGTGTCCCTGGATGTGTCCCCCGCTGTGTCCCGCTGTGTCCCCTGCTGTGTCCCCGTTTTGTCCCGCTGTGTCCCGCTTTGTCCTCCGCTGTGTCCCTCTGTGTCCCACTGTGTCCCCCGCTCTGTCCCCGCTGTGTCCCGCTGTGTCCCCCGCTGTGTCCCTCTGTGTCCCGCTGTGTCCTGCTGTGTCCTCGCTGTGTCCCCACTGTGTCCTGCTGTGTACCCCGCTGTGTCCAGCTTTGTCCCCAATGTGTATGCCGCTGTGTTCTGCTGTGTCCCCCCCTGTCTCCCTGCTGTGTCAGGCTGTATCCCGCTGTGTCCTCACTGTGTCCCGCTGTGTCCCGCTGTGTCCTCGCTGTGTCCCCGCTGTGTCCTCGCTGTGTCCCGCTGTGTCCCCCTGTGTCCCCGCTGTGTCCCGCTCTTGTTCCGCTGTGTCCTCTCTTGTCCCCCTCTGTGTCCTTCTGTGTCCCCCACTTTGTCTCCTGCTGTGTCCCGTTGTGTCCCCATTGTCCCCCGGTGTGTCCCCGCTTTCCCCCGCTGTGTTCCCCACTGTGTCCCGCTGTGTCCCGCTCTGTCCAGCTGTGTCCCATGGTGTCTCGC
>NW_012294505.1:0-5746 GCF_000151885.1 Dipodomys ordii | reverse complement strand
TTGTGCTTCTTCTGTTTCTCCTTCTGCTTCAGATTCTGCTTCTGCTTCTTCGGCTTCTCCTGTTTCTTCTGCTTCTTCTTCTCCTGCTTCTTCAGCTTCTCCTGCTTCTCTTTCTGCTTCTCCTTCTGCTTCTTCTTTTCCTTCTTCTTCTGCTTCTGCTCTTCTCCTTCTTCTGTTTCTTTTGCTTCTGTTTCTTCTTCTTCTTCTTCTTCTGTTTCTTCTGATTCTACTTCTGCTTCTCCTTCTTCTACTTCTCTTTCTGTTTCTACTTCTGCTTCTTCTGATTCTCCTGCTTCTCCTTTTGTTCTCCTTCTGTTTCTGCTTCTCTTTCTGCTTCTGCTTCTCCTTCTGCTGCTCCTTTTCCTTCTCCTTCTTCTGCTTCTCCCACTGCTTCTGCTTCTGCTTCTTTTGCTTATTCGATTTCTTCTGCTTCTCCTGCATCTACTGCTTCTCCTTATGCTTCTCCTTATGCTTCTCCTTATGCTTCTCCTTCTTCTTCTTCTTCTTCTTCTTCTTCTTCTTCTTCTTCTTCTTCTTCTTCTTCTTCTTCTTCTTTTTCTTCTTCTTCTTCTTCTTCTTCATCTTCTTCTTCTTCTTCTTCTTCTTCTTCTTCTTCTTCTGCTTCTGCTTCTGCTTCTGCTTCTTCTTCTTGTTCTCTTTCTTCTGCTTCTCCTGGTTTTTCTGCTTCTACTGCTTCTCTTTTTGCTTCTCATTCTGATTCTGCTTCTTCTTTGCTTCTCCTATTGCTTCTGCTGCCCTTCCTTCTCCTTCTCCTTCTCCTTTTTCTGTGTCTCCTTCTGCTTCTGCTTCTTCTGCTTCTCCTACTTCTCCTTCTGCATCTTCTTCTGCTTCTGCTTCTCCTTCTGCTGCTTCTTCTGCTTCTGCTTCTCCTTCTGCTTCTCCTTCTGATTCTCCTTCTGCTTCTCCTTCTCCTTCTGCTCCTTCTCCTTCTTCTGCTTCTCCCTCTGATTCTGCTTCTTTTGCTTATTCTTTTTCTTCTGCTTCTGCTTCTCCTGCTTCTGCTTCTTCTGCTTTTACTGCTTCTCCTTATGCTTCTCCTTCTCCTCCTCCTCCTCTTCCTCCTCCTCCTCCTCCTCCTCTTTCTTCTTCTTCTTCTTCTTCTTCTTCTTCTTCTTCTTCTTCTTCTTCTTCTTCTTCTTCTTCTTCTTCTTCTTCTTCTCTTACTTTTGCTTCTGCTTCTCCTGCTACTTCTGCTTCTACTGATACTCTTTTTGCTTCTCATTCTGCTTCTGCTTCTCCTTCTGCTTCTCCTCCTTCTCCTCCTACTTCTGCTTCTCCTTCACCTTCTGATTCTTCTGCTTCTCCTTCTGCATCTCCTTCTGCTTGTGCTTGTCCTTTTGCTTCTGCTTCTGCTTCTCCTTCTCCTTTTTTGCTTCTCCTTTTGCTTCTGCTTCTTCTGCTTTTCCTGCTTCTCCTCCTGCTTCTGCTTCTTCTGCTTCTCCTGCTTCTCATTCTGCATCTTCTTCTGCTTCTCCTTCTGATTCTCCTTTTGCTTCTTCTTCTGCTTTACCTGCGTCTCTTTCTGCTTCTCCTTCTGTTTCTCCTTCTCCTTCTTGTTCTTCTGGTTTTCCTTCTGCTTCTGCTACAACTGCTTCTGCTTCTACTTCTTTTTCTTCTGCTTGTCCTTCTGCTTTTGATTCTCTTTCTGCTTCTGCTTCTCGTTCTGCTTCTTATTCTGCTTCTTCAGATTCTGCTTCTTCTGCTTCTCCTGCTTCTCCTTCTGCTTCAGGTTCTCCTTCTGCTTCTTCACAATCTTATGCTTCTGCTTCTCCTGCTTCTGCTTCTTCTGCTTTCCCTCCTTCTCTTCCTGCTTCTCCTTCTGTTTCTGCTTCTCCTTCTGCTTCTGCTTCTTGTCCTTCTTGTGTTTCTTCTGCTTCTGCTTTTCAAGTTTCTGCATCTCCTGCTTCTCCTTCTGCTGCTCTTTCTGCTTCTCCTGCTGCTTTTCCTTCTCCTGCTCCTTCTTCTGCTTCTCTTTCTGCTCCTCCTTCTGCTTCTGCTCCTTCTATTTCTTCTTCTTCTGCTTCTCCCGCTCTGCTTCTGCATATTCTGCTTCTTCTGCTACTGCCTCTGCTTCTTCTGTTTCATCTGCTTCCCCTTCTGCTTCTCCTTCTGCTTTTGCTTATCTTTCTGCTTCTTGATCTACATCTGCTTCTCAATATACTGCTTCTTCTGCTTCTCCTGCTTCTCCTTCTGCATCAGGTTCTGCTTCAGATTCATATAATTCTTATGATACTGCATCACCAGCAGCTGCTTCTTCTACTTCTCCTGCTTATCATTCTGCTTTTCCTTCTGTTTCTGCTTCTCCTTCTGAATATACTACTTCTTATGTTTCTTCTGCTTCTGCTTCTCCTGCTTCTGCTTCTCCTGCTTCTCGTTGTGCTTCTCTTTCTGATTCTCCTTCTCCTTCTTCTGCTTCTCCTTCTGCTTCTGCTTCTGCTTCAATTTCTCCTTCGGCTTCTCATTCTGCTGCTTCTCATTCTGCTTCTGCGTCTTCTGTTTCTTCTGCTTCTCCTGCTTCTGCTTCTCCTGCTTCTCCTACTTCTCGTGCTGCTTCTCTTTCTGCTTCTCCTTCTCCTTCTTCTGCTTCTCCTTCTGCTTCTGCTTCTCCTTCTGCTTTTGCTTCTCTTTCTGCTTCTGCTTCTCCTTCTGGTTCTCCTTCTTCTCCAGATTCTGCTTCTTCTGCTTCTCCTGCTTCTCCTTCTGCTTGAGGTTCTGCTTCTGCTTCTTCAGCTTCTTCTGCTTCTATTTCTACTTCTCCTTCTGTTTCTGCTTCTCTTTCTGCTTCTGCTTCTTATCCTTCTTCTATTTCTTTTGATTCTGCTTCTCCTGCTTCTGCTTCTCCTGCTTCTCCTTCTGTTTCTCTTTATGCTTCTCCTTCTGCTTCTCCTTTTTCTGCTTCTACTCTGCTTCTGCTTCTGCTTCTCCTTCTGCTGCTCTTTCTGCTTCTCCTGCTGCTTTTCCTTCTCCTGCTCCTTCTTCTGCTTCTCTTTCTGCTTCTCCTTCTGTTTCTCCTACTCCTTCTCCTTCTCGTTCTTCTGCTTTTCCTTCTGCTTCTCCTTCTGCTTCTGCATCTTCTGCTTCTTCTGCTACTGCCTCTGCTTCTTCTGTTTCTTCTGCTTCCCCTTCTGCTTCTCCTTCTGCTTTTGCTTCTCTTTCTGCTTCTGCTTCTCCTTCTGCTTCTCAGATTCTGCTTCTTCTGCTTCTCCTGCTACTCCTTCTGCTTCAGGATCTGCTTCTGCTTCTTCGGCTTCTTCTGCTTCTGCTTCTCCTGCTGCTGCTTCTTCTGCTTCTCCTGCTTCTCTTTCTGCTTTTCCTTCTGTTTCTGCTTCTCCTTCTGCTTCTTCTCCTTCCTATGTTTCTTCTGCTTCTGCTTCTCCTGCTTCTGCTTCTTCTGCTTCTCCTGCTTCTCCTTCTCATTCTCCTTCTCTTTCTGCTTCTGCTTATCCTTCTGTTTCTCCTACTCCTAATCCTTCTCTTTCTCCTTCTCCTTCTTCTTCTTCTGCTTCTCCTGCTGCTTCTTCTTCTGCTTCTTCTGCTTTTTCTGTTTCTTCTTCTTCTGCTTCAGCTTCTGCTTCTTCTGCTTCTCCTTCTGCTTCTGCTCTTCTCCTTCTGTTTCTTCTGTTTCTGCTTCTCCTGCTTCTTCTTCTTCTGCTTCTCCTACTTCTCCTTCTGCTTCTCCGTCTCCTTCTCCTTCAATTTCTCCTTCTTGTCCTTCTCATTCTGCTTCTGCTTCTGCTTCTCCTGCTTCTGCTTCTGTTCCTCCTTCTGCTTCTTCTTCTGCTTCTCTTTCTGCTTCTTATTCTGCTTCTGCTCCTCCTACTCCTAATCCTTCTCTTTCTCCTTCTTCTTCTGCTTCTCGTTCTGCTTCTGCTTCTTCTGCTTGTTCGGTTTCTTCTGCTTCTCCTTTTCCAGCTTCTGCTGCTTCTGCTTCTCCTTCTGCTTCAGGTTCTCCTTCTGATTCTTCGGCTTCTTCTGTTTCTTCTGCTTCTGCTTCTCCTGCTACTGCTTCTTCTGCTTCTTTTGCTTCTCTTTCTGCTTCTCCTTCTGCTTCTGCTTCTCCTTCTGCTCCTTCTCCTTCTTCTGTTTCTTCTTCTTCTTCTTCTTCTTCTTCTTCTTCTTCTTCTTCTTCTTCTTCTTCTTCTTCTTCTTCTTCTTCTTCTTCTTCTTCTTCTTCTTCTTCTTCTTCTTCTGCTTCTCCCGCTTCTGCTTCTTCTGCTTCTCCTGCTTTTCCTTCTCCTTCTGCTTCTCCTTCTCCTTCTTCTGCTTCTCTTTCTGCTTCTGCTTCTTCTGATTCTCCAACTTCTCCTTCTTCTTCTCCTTCTATTTCTGCTTCTCTTTCTGCTTCTGCATCTCCTTCTGCTTCACCTTCTGCTGCTCCTTCTCCTTCTTCTGTTTCTCCCTCTGCTTCTGCTTCTTCTTATTCTTCTGATTCTGCTTCTCCTCCTTCTGCTTCTTATGCTTCTACTGCTTCTTCTTCTGCTTCTTCTGCTTCTTCTGCTTCTACTTCCCTTTCTGCTTCTGCTTCTCCTGCTTGTTTTTCTGCGTCTTCTGCTGCTTTTTCTACTTCTCCTTCTGCTTCTCTTTTTGCTTCTCCTGCTTCTGCTTCTTCTGTTTCTCGTGCCTTGATTCCTGGTTCTACTTCTTCTGCTGCTTCTCCTTCTGCTTCTGCTTCTCCTTCTGCTTCTGTTTCTGCTTCTTCTCTTTCGGCTTCTCCTGCTTCTGCTTCTTGTCCTCCTCCTGCTTCTCTTTCTGCTTCTCATTCTGCTTCTGCTTCTCCTTCTGCTTCTGCTTCTCCTCCTTCTCCTTCTCCTACTTCTGCTTCTCTTTCAGTTTCTGCTTCTTCTGCTTCTCCTGCTTCTCCTTCTGCATCTCCTTCTGCTTGTGCTTGTCCTTATGCTTCTTCTTCTGCCTCTGCTTCTCCTTCTCCTTCTTTTGCTTCACCTTTTGCTTCTGCTTCTTCTGCTTTTCCTGCTTCTCCTTCTGTTTCTGCTTCTTCTGCTTCTCCTTCTGCATCTTCTTCTGCTTCTGCTTCTCCTTCTCCTTCTTCTGCTTCTCCTTCTGATTCTCCTTCTGCTTCTTCTTCTGCTTTACCTGCTTCTCTTTCTGCTTCTCCTTCTGCTTCTCCTTCTGTTTCTCCTTCTCCTTCTTGTTTTTCTGCTTTTCCTTCTGCTTTTCCTACTGCTTCTGCTACAACTGCTACTGCTTCTACTTCTTCTGTTTCTTCGGCTTCTCCTTCTGCTTTTGATTCTCCTTCTGCTTCTGCTTCTCCTTCTGCTTCTCATTCTGTTTCTCCAGATTCTGCTTCTTCTGCTTCTCCTTCTGCTTCAGGTTCTGCTTCTGCTTCTTCGGATTCTTATGCTTCTGCTTCTCCTGCTTCTGCTTCTTCTGCTTCCCCTCCTTCTCTTTCTGCTTCTCCTTCTGCTTCTGCTTCTTGTCCTTCTCCTGTTTCTTCTGCTTGTTCTTCTCCTGTTTCTGCATTTCCTGCTTCTCCTTCTGCTGCTCTTTCTGTTTCTCCTGCCGCTTTTCCTTCTACTGCTCCTTCTTCTGCTTCTCTTTCTGCTTCTACTCCTGTTTCTCCGTCTCCTTCTCCTTCTAGATCTTCTGCTTTTCCTTCTGCTTCTCCTTCTGCTTCTGAATCTTCTGCTTCTTCTGATACTGCCTCTGCTTCTTCTGTTTCTTCTGCTTCTCCTTCTGCTTTTGCTTCTCTTTCTGCTTCTGCTTCTCC
>NW_012294504.1:0-3488 GCF_000151885.1 Dipodomys ordii | reverse complement strand
CAGAAGAGAAGCAGAAGAAGAGAGAGAGCAGAAGCAGAGAGATCAGAAGGAGAAGCAGAAAAGCAGAGCAGAAGGAGAAGCAGGAAAAGCAGAGAAGCAGAAGCAAAAGGTGAAGCAAAAGAAGGAGAAGGAGAAGCAGAGGCAGAAGAAGAAGCATAAGGAGAAGCACAAGCAGAAGGAGATGCAGAAGGAGAAGAAGAAGCATAAGGAGAAGCACAAGCAGAAGGAGATGCAGAAGTAGGAGAAGGAGAAGGAGGAGAAGCAGAAGCAGAATGAGAAGCAGAAAGAGAAGCAGGAGGAGGACAAGAAGCAGAAGCAGGAGAAGCCGAAAGAGAAGAAGCAGAAAGAGAAGCAGAAAGAGAAGCAGAAGCAGAAGGAGAATCAGCAGAAGAAGTAGAACCAGAAATTCAGCCACGAGAAACAGAAGAAGCAGAAGCAGAAGCAGAAGCAAAAAGAGAAGCAGAAGGAGAAGTAGAAAAAGCAGCAGAAGAAGCAGAAAAACAAGCAGGAGAAGCAGAAGCAGAAAGAGAAGTAGAAGCAGAAGAAGCAGAAGAAGAAGCAGTAGAAGCATAAGAAGCAGAAGCAGGAGAAGCAGAACCAGAAGAAAAAGAAGAAGCATAAGAAGCAGAAGCAGAGGGAGAAACAGAAGAAGGAGAAGGAGCAGCAGAAGGTGAAGCAGAAGGAGATGCAGAAGCAGAAAGAGAAGCAGAAATAGAAGAAGAAGAAGAAGGAGAAGTTGGAGAAGCAGAAGAAGAAGAAGCAGAAAGAGAAGCAGAAGAAGGAGAAGGAGAAGCAGAAGGAGAAGGACAAGCAGGAGAAGCAGAAGAAGCAGAAGCGGGAGAAGCAGAAAGAAGAAGAAAAATCAGAAGAAGGAGAAGTAGCAGAAGGAGAAGCAGAAGCAGAAGGAGAAGCAGAAAGAGAAGCAGAAGAAGCAGAAGAAGCAGTAGCAGGTGAAGCAGAAGCAGAAGAAACAGAAGAAGCCGAAGAATCAGAAGGAGAACTTGAAGCAGAAGGAGAAGCAGAAGCAGCAGAAGCTGGAAAAGCAGAAGCAGAAGAAACCGAACAAGCAGAAGAAGCAGAAGCAGAACGAGAAGCAGAAGAAGAAGGAGAAAGAGAAGGATTAGGAGTAGGAAGAGCAGAAGCAGAATAAGAAGCAGAAAGAGAAGCAGAAGAAGAAGCAGAAGGAGAAACAGAAGAAGAAGAAGCAGGAGAAGCAGAAGCGGAATGAGAAGCACAAGAAGGAGAAATTGAAGGAGAAGGAGAAGGAGACGGAGAAGCAGAAGGAGAAGTAGGAGAAGCAGAAGAAGAAGAAGCAGGAGAAGCAGAAACAGAAGAAACAGAAGGAGAAGAGCAGAAGCAGAAGGAGAAGCAGAAGGAGAAGCAGAAGAAGCAGAAGCTGAAGCAGAAGAAGAAGAAACAGAAAAAGCAGAAGAAGCAGAAGAAGAAGCAGCAGGAGAAGCAGAAGAAGAAGAAGGAGAAGGAGAAAGAGAAGGATTAGGAGTAGGAGAAACAGAAGGATAAGCAGAAGCAGAAAGAGAAGGAGAATGAGAAGGAGAAGCAGGAGAAGCAGAAGAAGCAGAAGCAGAAGAAACATAGGAAGGAGAAGAAGCAGAAGGAGAAGCAGAACAGAAAGAAAAAGCAGAAAGAGAAGCAGGAGAAGCAGAAGAAGCAGCAGCAGGAGAAGCAGAAGAAGCCGAAGAAGAAGAAGCAGAAACTGAAGCAGAAGGAGAAGCAGGAGAAGCAGAAGAAGCAGAATCTGGAGAAGCAGAAGGAGAAGCAGAAGCAGAAAGAGAAGCAAAAGCAGAAGGAGAAGCAGAAGGAGAAGCAGAAGAAACAGAAGAAGCAGAGGCAGTAGCAGAAGCAGCAGAAGATGCAGAAGCAGAAGGAGAAGCAGAAGGAAAAGCAGAAGAACGAGAACGAGAAGGAGAAGGAGAAACAGAAGGAGAAGCAGAAAGAGAAGCAGAAGAAGGAGCAGGAGAAGGAAAAGCAGCAGGAGAAGCAGAAAGAGCAGCAGAAGGAGAAGCAGAAGCAGAAGCAGAAGTAGAAGCAGAAGAAGGAGAAGCAGAAGGAGAAGCATAAAGAGAAACAGAAGGAGAAGCAGGAGAAGCAGAAGAAGCAGAATCTGGAGAAGCAGAAGGAGAAGCAGAAGCAGAAAGAGAAGCAGAAAGAGAAGCAAAAGCAGAAGGAGAAGCAGAAGAAACAGAAGAAGCAGAGGCAGTAGCAGAAGAAGCAGAAGATGCAGAAGCAGAAGGAGAAGCAGAGGGAAAAGCAGAAGAACGAGAAGGTGAAGGAGAAGGAGAAACAGAAGGAGAAGCAGAAAGAGAAGCAGAAGAAAGAGCAGGAGAAGGAAAAGCAGCAGGAGAAGCAGAAAGAGCAGCAGAAGGAGGAGCAGGAGATGCAGAAACAGGAGAAGCATAAGCAGAACAAACAGGAGAAGGACAAGAAGCAGAAGCAGAAGGAGAAGCAGATACAGAAGGAGAAGCAGAAAGAGAAGGAGGGGAAGCAGAAGAAGCTGAAGCAGGAGAAGCAGAAGCATAAGAATCCGAAGTAGCAGAAGGAGAACCTGAAGCAGAAGGAGAAGCAGCAGAAGCAGAAGAAGCAGAACCTGGAGAAGCAGAAGGAGAAGCAGAAGAAGAAGCAGAAGCAGAGAGAGAATCAAAAGCAGAAGGAGAAGCAGAAGAAACAGAAGAAGTAGAAGCAGTAGCAGTTGTAGCAGAAGCAGAAGGAGAAACAGAAGGAAAAGCAGAAGAACAAGAAGGAGAAGGGAAACAGAAGGATAAGCAGTAGGAGAATAAGAAGGAGAACAGAAGAAGGAGAAGCAGAAGCAGAAGAAGATGCAGAAGGAGAAGCAGAAGAAGCAGAAGCAGAAGGAGAAGCAGGAAAAGCAGAAGAAGCAGAAGCAAAAGGAGAAGCAAAAGAAGGAGAAGGAGAAGCAGAGGCAGAAGAAGAAGCATAAGGAGAAGCACAAGCAGAAGGAGATGCAGAAGGAGAAGCAGGAGAAGCAGAAGAAGCAGAAGATGAAGGAGAAGCAGAAGTAGGAGAAGGAGAAGGAGGAGAAGCAGAAGCAGAAGGAGAAGCAGAAGCGGAATGAGAAGGAGAAAGAGAAGCAGGAGAAGCACAAGAAGCAGAAGCAGGAGAAGTTGAAAGAGAAGAAGCAGAAGAAGCAGAATCGAAAGCAGAAGTAGAAGCAGAAGCAGAAGGAGAAGCAGCAGAAGAAGTAGAACCAGAAATTCAGGCAGGAGAAACAGAAGAAGCAGAAGCAGAAGGAGAAGCAAAAAGAGAAGCAGTAGGAGAAGTAGAAGAAGCAGCAGAAGGAGAAGCAGCAGAAGAAGCAGAAAAACAAGCAGGAGAAGCAGAAGCAGAAAGAGAAGTAGAAGCAGAAGAAGCAGAAGCAGAAGAAGAAGCCGTAGAAACACAAGAAGCAGAAGTAGGAGAAGCAGAAGCAGAAGATAAAGAAGAAGCTTAAGAAGCAGAAGCTGAGGGAGAAG
>NW_012294503.1:0-2258 GCF_000151885.1 Dipodomys ordii | reverse complement strand
AGCAAAAGAGAAGCGGAAGAAGCAGTAGCAGGAGAATCAGAAGCAGAAGAAACAGAAGAAGCCCTAGAAGTAGAAGGAGAACCTGAAGCAGAAGGAGAAGCAGAAGCAGCAGAAGCTGGAAATGTAGAAGCAGAAGAAACAGAACAAGCAGAAGAAGCAGAAGAAGAACGAGAAGCAGAAGAAGAACAAGGAGAAAGAGAAGGATTAGGAGTAGGAGAAACAGAAGGATAAGCAGAAGCAGAAAGAGAAGGAGAATGAGAAGGAGAAGCAGAAGAAGCAGAAGAAGCAGAAGCAGGAGAAGCAGAAGCAGAATGAAAAGCAGAAGAAGGAGAAATTGAAACAGAAGATGCAGAAGAAGAAGCAGAAGCAGTAGTAGAAGCAGAAGAAGGAGAAGCAGAAGGAGAAGCATAAAGAGAAACAGAAGGAGAAGGAGGAGAAGCAGAAGCAGGAGAAGCAGAATCAGAAGAAATAGAAGAAGGAGAAGAAGCAGAAGCAGAAAGAGAAGCAGAAACAGAAGGAGAAGGAGAAATAGAAGCAGAAGAAGCCGAAGAAGCAAAAGCAGAACCTAAAGCAGAAGGAGAAGCAGGAGAAGCAGAAGAAGCAGAATATGGAGAAGAAGAAGGAGAACCAGAAGGAGAAGCAGAAGCAGAAAGAGAAGCAAAAGCAGAAGGAGAAGCAGAAGAAACAGAAGAAGCAGAATCAGTAGCTGAAGATGCAGAACCAGAAAGAGAAGCAGAAGCAGAAGGAATAGCAGAAGAACGAGAAACAGAAGGAGAAGCAGAAGGAGACGCAGGAAAAGCAGAAGAAACAGAAGCAGACGGAGAAGAAGGAGGAGAAGCCGAAACAGAAGAAGAAGCAGAAGGAAAAGCACAAGCAGAAGGAGATGCAGAAGGAGAAGCAGGAGATGCAGAAGAAGCAGAAGCAGAACAGAAGAAGAAGGAGAAGAATCAGAATCAGAAGCAGAAGCAGAAATAGAAAGAGAAGCCGACGAAGAGAAGCAGAACGAGAAGCAGGAGAAGCAGGAGAAGCACAAGCGGGAGAAGCAGAAGAAGAAGAAACAGAAGAAGGAGAAGGAGCAGAAGCAGAAGGAGAAGCAGAAAGAGAAGCAGGAAAAGCAGAAGAAGCAGAAGCAGGAGAAGCAGAAGGAGAAGAAACAGGAGAAGGACAAGAAGCAGAAGCAGAAGGAGAAGCAGAAACAGAAGGAGAAGCAGAAAGAGAAAGAGGGGAAGCAGAAGAAGCAGAAGCAGGAGAAGCAGAAGCATAAGAATCCGAAGAAGCAGAAGCAGAACCTGAAGCAGAAGGAGAAGCAGGAGAAGCAGAAGAAGCCGAATCTGGAGAAGCAGAATGAGAATCTGAAGTAGAAGCAGAAGCAGAAGCAGAAAGAGAATCAAAAGCAGAAGGAGAAGCAGAAGAAACAGAAAAAGCAGAAGCAGTAGCAGTTGCAGCAGAAGCAGAAGGAGAAGCAGAAGGAAAAGCAGAAGAACGAGAAGGAGAAGGAGAAACAGAAGGAGAAGCAGAAGGAGAATCAGAAGGAGAAGCAGAAGAAGCAGAAGGAGAAGCAGAAGCAGAAGAAACAGCAGAAAGAGAAGCAGAAGCAGAAGAAGATGCAGAAGGAGAAGCAGGAGAAGCAGAAGAAGCAGAAGGAGAAGTAGAAGAAGGAGAAGGAGAAGGAAGAGCCGCAGAAGCAATAGGAGAAGCAGAAAGAGAAGCAGAAGCAGAATGAGAAGCAGAAAGAGAAGCAGTAGAAGCAGAAGAAGCAGGAAAAGCAGAAGCAGACGAAAGAGAAGAAGACGAAGAAGAAGAAGCATAAGGAGAAGCATAAGGAGAAGCAGTAGAAGCAGAAAAAGCAGAAGAAGGAGAAGCAGAAGCAGAAGAAAAAGAATAAGCAAAAGAAGCAGAAGCAGAAGCAGTGGGAGAAGCAGAAGAAGGAGAAGGAGAAGGAGCAGCAGAAGGCGAAGCAGAAGCAGAAACAGAAGCAGAAACAGAAGCAGAACAAGAAGGAGAAGCAGGAGAATCAAAAGAAGCAGAAAGAGAAGGAGAAGAAGGAGAAGCAGAAGTAGAATCAGAAGAAACAGAAGAAGAAGAAGAAGCAGAAGAAACAGAAGCAAAAGAAACAGAAGAAGGAGAAGAGCAGAAGCAGATGCAGAAGGAGAAGCAGAAGCAGATGGAGAAGCAGAAAGAGAATCAGGAGAACCAGAAGAAGCAGGAGAAGCAGAAGCAGAAGAAACAGGAGAAGCCGAAGAAGTAGAAGCAGAATC
>NW_012294502.1:0-5746 GCF_000151885.1 Dipodomys ordii | reverse complement strand
GCAGCAGCAGGAGAAGCAGAAGCAGAAGAAGCCGAAGAAACAGAAGCTGAACCTGAAGCAGAAGAAGAAGCAGGAGAAGGAGAAGAAGCAGAATCTGGAGAAGCAGAAGGAGAAGCAGAAGCATAAAGAGAAGCAGACGAAGAGATGCAGAACGAGAAGCAGGAGACGGAGAAGAATAATAATAAAAGAAGAAGGAGAAGTATCAGAAGCAGAAGGAGAAGCAGAAGGAGAAGCTTAAAGAGAAGCTGAAACTGAAGGAGAAGCAGAAAGAGAAGGAGGGGAAGCAGAAGAAGCAGAAGCATAAGAATCCGAAGAAGCAGAAGCAGAACCTGAAGCAGGAGAAGTAGAAGAAGCAGAATCTGGAGAAGCAGAATGAGAAGCAGGAGAAGCAGAAGCAGAAAGAGAATCAAAAGCAGAAGTAGAAGCAGAAGAAACAAAAGAAGCAGAAGCAGTAGTCGTTGTAGCAGAAGCAGAAGGAAAAGCAGTAGGAAAAGCTTAAGAACGAGAAGGAGAAGGAGAAGCATAATGAGAATCAGAAGAAGAAGCTGAAGAAGAAGGAGAAGCATAAGCAGAAGAAGCAGCAGAAGGAGAAGCAGAAGCAGGAGAAGATGCAGAAGGAGAAGCAGGAGAAGCAGAAGAAGCAGAAGCAGAAGGAGAAGCAGAAGTAGGAGAAGGAGAATGAGAAGGAAGGGCAGCAGAAGCAATAGGAGAAGCAGAAGGAGTAGCAGAAGCAGAATGAGAAGCAAAAAGAGAAGCAGTAGAAGCAGAAAAACCAGGAGAAGCAGAAGAAAGAGAAGAAGAAGAAGAAGAAGAAGAAGAAGAAGAAGAAGAAGAAGAAGAAGAAGAAGAAGAAGAAGAAGAAGAAGAAGAAGAAGAAGAAGAAGAAGAAGAAGAAGCATAAGGAGAAGCATAAGGAGAAGCATAAGGAGAAGCAGTAGATGCAGGAGAAGCAGAAGAAATAGAATAAGCAAAAGAAGCAGAAGCAGAAGCAGTGGGAGAAGCAGAAGAAGGAGAAGGAGAAGGAGAAGCAGAAGCAGAAAGAGAAGCAGAAGCAGAAAGAGAAGCAGAAACAGAAGGAGAACAAAAGGATAAGCAGGAGAATCAGAAGAAGAAGAAGTAGAAACAGAAAGAGAAGTAGAAGAAGGAGAAGCAGAAGTAGAATCAGAAGAAACAGAAGAAGAAGAAGAAGAAGAAGAAGAAGAAGAAGAAGAAGAAGAAGAAGAAGAAGAAGAAGAAGAAGAAGAAGAAGAAGAAGAAGAAGGAGAAGGAGAAGCATAAGGAGAAGCATAAGGAGAAGCATAAGGAGAAGCAGTAGATGCAGGAAAAGCAGAAGAAATAGAATAAGCAAAAGAAGCAGAAGCAGAAGCAGTGGGAGAAGCAGAAGAAGGAGAAGGAGAAGGAGCAGCAGAAGGAGAAGCAGAAGCAGAAAGATAAGCAGAAACAGAAGGAGAACAAAAGGAGAAGCAGGAGAATCAGAAGAAGCAGAACTAGAAACAAAAAGAGAAGTAGAAGAAGGAGAAGCAGAAGTAGAATCAGAAGAAACAGAAGAAGAAGAAGAAGAAGAAGAAGAAACAGAAGCAAAAGAAACAGAAGAAGGAGAAGAGCAGAAGCAGAAGCAGAAGGAAAAGCAGAAGCAGAAGGAGAAGCAGAAAGAGAAGCAGGAGAAGCAGAAGAAGCAGGAGAAGCAGAAGCAGAAGAAACAGGAGAAGCCGAAGAAGCAGAAACAGAATCTGAAGCAGAAGGAGAAACAGAAGAAGCACAATCTGAAGCAGAAGCAGAAGAAACAGAAATAGTAGAATAAGCAGAAGCAGAAGCACCAGGAGAAGCAGAAGAAGAAGAAGGAGAAGGTGAAAGAGAAGGATTAGGAGTAGGAGAAGCAAAAGGATAAGCAGAACCAGAAAGAGACGCAGAAGGAGAAGCAGCACGAGAATTAGGAGTAGCAGGAGAAGAAGAAGCAGGAGAAGCAGAAGAAACAGAAGGCGCAGAAGCAGAATGAGAAGCAGAAGGAGAAATTGAAGCAGAAGCAGAAGCAGAAGGAGAAGCAGAAGCAGAAGAAGAAGCAGAAGAAGGAGAAGGACAAGGAGAAGGAGAAAGAGAAGCAGAAAGAGAAGCAGAACGAGAAGCAGGAGAAGCAGAAGCTGGAGAAGCCGAAGCAGAAGAAACAGAAGAAGGGGAAGAAGCAGAAGGAGAAGCAAAAACAGAAGGAAAAGCAGAAAGAGAAGCAGGAGAAGCAGAAGAAGCAGCAGCAGAAGAAGCAGAAGAAGCCGAAAAAGCAAAAGCAGAACCTGAAGCAGAAGGAGAAGCAGAAGAAGCAGAATCTGGAGAAGCAGAAGGAGAAGCAGAAGCAGAAAGAGAAGCAAAAGCAGAAGGAGAAGCAGAAGAAACAGAAGAAGCAGAGGCAGTATCAGAAGAAGCAGAAGATTCAGAAGCCGAAGGAGAAGCAGAAGGAAAAGCAGAAGAACTAGAAGGAGAAGGAGAAGGAGAAACAGGAGTAGAAGCAGAAAGAGAAGCAGAAGAAGGAGCAGTAGAAGGAAAAGCAGCAGGAGAAACAGAAAGAGCAGCAGAAGGAGAAGCAGGAAATGCAGAAACAGGAGACGAACAAGCAGAAGAAACAGGAGAAGGACAAGAAGCAGAAGCAGAAGGAGAAGCAGAAAGAGAAGGAGGGGAAGCAGACGAAGCAGAAGCAAGAGAAGCAGAAGCATAAGAATCCGAAGAAGCAGAAGCAGAACCTGAAGCAGAAGGAGAAGCAGGAGAAGCAGAAGAATCAGAATCTGGAGAAGCAGAATGAGAAGCAGAAGGAGAAGCAGAAGCAGAAAGAGAATCAAAAGCAGAAGGAGAAGCAGAAGAAACAGAAGAAGTAGAAGCAGTAGCAGTTGTAGTAGAAGCAGTAGGAAAAGCAGAAGGAAAAGCAGAAGAACAAGAAGGAGAAGGAGAAACAGAAGGAGAAGCAGAAGGAGAAGCAGAAAGAGAAGCAGGTAAAGCAGAAGAAGAAGCAGAAGGAGAATCAGAAGGAGAAGCAGAAGAAGGAGAAGGAGAAGCAGAAGCAGAAGAAGATGCAGAAGGAGAAGGAGGAGAAGCAGAAGCAGCAGGAGAAGCAGGAAAAGCAGAAGAAGCAGAAGCAAAAGGTGAAGCAAAAGAAGGAGAAGGAGAAGCAGAGGCAGAAGAAGAAGCATAAGGACAAGCACAAGCAGAAGGAGATGCAGAAGGAGAAGCAGGAGAAGCAGAAGAAGCAGAAGCTGAAAGAGAAGCAGAAATAGGAGAAGGAGAAGGAGGAGAAGCAGAAGCAGAAGGAGAAGCAGAAGCAGAATGAGAAGCAGAAAGAGAACCAGGAGGAGGACAAGAAGCAGGAGAAGCCGAAAGAGAAGAAGCAGAAACAGAAGCAGAAGGAGAAGCAGCAGAAAAAGTAGAACCAGAAATTCAGCCACGAGAAACAGAAGAAGCAGAAGCAGAAGGAGAAGCAAAAAGAGAAACAGAAGGAGAAGTAGAAAAAGCAGCAGAAGAAGCAGAAAAACAAGCAGGAGAAGCAGAAGCAGAAAGAGAAGTAGAAGCAGAAGAAGCAGAAGAAGAAGCAGTAGAAGCATAAGAAGCAGAAGCAGGAGAAGCAGAAGCAGAAGAAAAAGAAGAAGCATAAGAAGCATAAGCAGAAGCAGAGGGAGAAACAGAAGAAGGAGAAGGAGCAGCAGAAGGTGAAGCAGAAGGAGATGAAGAAGCAGAAAGTGAAGCAGAAACAGAAGGAGAAGAAGAAGGATTAGTTGGAGAATCAGAAGAAGCAGAAGCAGAAAGAGAAGAAGAAGAAGGAGAAGGAGAAGCAGAAGCAGAGGAAAGGAAGGAGAAGCAGAAGAAGCAGAAGCGGGAGAAGCAGAAGAAGAAGAAGAAGAAACAGAAGAAGGAGAATGAGCAGAAGGAGAAGCAGAAGCAGAAGGAGAAGCAGAAAAAGAAGGAGAAGAAGCAGTAGCAGGAGAAGCAGAAGCAGAAGAAACAGAAGAAACCGAAGAAGCAGAAGCAGGACCTGAAGCAGAAGAAACAGAACAAGCAGAAGAAGCAGAAGCAGAACGAGTAGCAGAAGAAGAAGAAGAAGGAGAAAGAGAAGGATTAGGAGTAGGAAGAGCAGAAGGAGAATCAGAAGCAGAACGAGAAGCAGAAGGAGCAGCAGAAGGAGAAGCAGAAGGAGAAGCAGAAGAAGGAGAAGCAGAAGCAGAAGAAGCAGCAGAAGGAGAAGCAGAAGCAGAAGAAGATGCAGAAGGAGAAGCAGGAGAAGCAGAAGAAGCAAAAGCAGAAGGAGAAGCAGAAGTAGGAGAAGGAGATTGAGAAGGAAGGGCAGCAGAAGGAATAGGAGAAGCAGAAGGAGTAGCAGAAGCAGAATGAGAAGCAGAAAGAGAACCAGTAGAAGCAGAAGAAGCAGGAAAAGCAGAAGCAGATGAAAGAGAAGAAGAAGAAGAAGAAGAAGAAGAAGAAGAAGAAGAAGAAGAAGAAGAAGAAGAAGAAAAAGAAGAAGAAGAAGAAGAAGAAGAAGAAGAAGAAGCATAAGGAGAAGCATAAGGAGAAGCATAAGGAGAAGCATAAGGAGAAGCATAAGGAGAAGCTAGTAGAAGCAGAAGAAGCAGAAGCAGGAGAAGCAGAAGAAAAAGAATAAGCAAAAGAAGCAGAAGCAGAAGCAGTGGGAGAAGCAGAAGAAGGAGAAGGAGAAGCAGAAGCAGAAAGAGAAGCAGAAACAGAAGGAGAACAAGAAGGAGAAGCAAGAGAATCAGAAGAAGCAGAAGTAGAAGCAGAAAGAGGAGAAGAACGAGAAGCAGAAATAGAATCAGAAGAAACAGAAGAAGAAGAAGCAAAGAAACAGAAGAAGAAGAAGAGCAGAAGCAGAAGGAGAAGCAGAAGTAGAAGGAGAAGCAGAAAGAGAAGCAGGAGAAGGAGAAGAAGCAGGAGAAGCAGAAGCAGAAGAAAAAGGAGAAGACGAAGAAACAGAAACAGAATCTGAAGCAGAAGGAGAAACAGAAGAAGAACAATCTGAAGCAGAAGCAGAAGAAACAGAAATAGTAGAATAAGCAGAAGCAGAAGCAGCAGGAGAAGCAGCAGAAGAAGACGGAGAAGGCGAAAGAGAAGGATTAGGAGTAGGAGAAGCAAAAGGATAAGCAGAAGCAGAAAGAGACGCAGAAGGAGAAGCAGCACGAGAAGTAGGAGAAGCTGGAGAAGCAGAAGCAGAAGAAGCAAAAGAAACAGAAGACGCAGAAACAGAATGAGAAGCAGAAGGAGAAATTGAAGCAGAAGTAGAAGGAGAAGCAGAAGGAGAAGCTGAAGAAGGAGAAGGAGAAGCAAAAAGAGAAGCAAAACGAGAAGCAGGAGAAGCAGAAGCAGGAGAAGCAGAAGCAGAAGAAACATAAGAAGGAGAAGAAGCAGAAGCAGAAGGAGAAGCAGAAACAGAAGGAAAAGCAGAAATAGAAGCAGGAGCAGCAGCAGAAGCAGCAGCAGGAGAAGCAGAAGCAGAAGAAGCCGAAGAAGCAGAAGCAGAACCTGAAGCATAAGGAGATACAGGAGAAGCAGAAGAAGCAGAATCTGGAGAAGCAGAAGGAGAAGCAGAAGCAGAAAGAGAAGCAAAAGCACAAGGAGAAGCATAAGGAGAAGCAGAAGAAACAGAAGAAGTAGAGGCAGTAGCAGAAGATGTAGAAGCAGAAGGAGAAGCAGAAGGTAAAGCAGAAGAACGAGAAGGAGAAGGAGAAGGAAAAACAGAATGAGAAGCAGAAAGAGAAGC
>NW_012294501.1:0-5746 GCF_000151885.1 Dipodomys ordii | reverse complement strand
CAGGAGAAGCAGAAGCATAAGAATCCGAAGAAGCAGAAGGAGAACTCAGGCAGAAGGAGAAGCAGAGAAGCAGAAGAAGCAGAATCTGGAGAAGCAGAAGGAGAAGCAGAAGCAGAAAGAGAATGAAAATCAGAAGGAGAAACAGAAGAAATAGAAGCAGTAGAAGTTGTAGCAGAAGCAGAACGAGAAGCAGAAGGAAAAGCAGAAGAACAAGAAGGAGAAGGAGAAACAGAAGGAGAGGCAGAAAGAGAACCAGGTAAAGCAGAAGAAGAAGAAGAAGAAGAAGGAGAATAAGAAGGAGAAGCAGAAGAAGGAGAAGGAGAAGCAGAAGCAGAAAAAGATGCAGAAGGAAAACAGAAGAAGCAGAAGCAGAAGGAGAAGCAGTAAAAGCAGAAGAAGCAGAAGCAAAAGGAGAAGCAAAAGAAGGAGAAGGAGAAGCAGAGGCAGAAGAAGAAGCATAAGGAGAAGCACAAGCAGAAGGAGATGCAGAAGGAGAAGCAGAAGAAGGAGAAGATGAAGGAGAAGCAGAAGTAGGAGAAGGAGAAGGAGGAGAAGCAGAAGCAGAAGCAGAAGCGGAATGAGAAGCAGAAAGAGAAGCAGGAGAAGCACAAGAAGCAGAAGCAGGAGAAGCCGAAAGAGAAGAAGCAGAAGAAGCAGAATCAGAATCAGAAGTAGAAGCAGAAGCAGAAGGAGAAGCAGCAGAAGAAGTAGAATCAGAAATTAAGGCAGGAGAAACAGAAGAACAGAAGCAGAAGCAGAAGGCGAAGCAAAAAGAGAAGGAGAAGGAGAAGTAGAAGAAGCAGCAGAAGGAGAAGCAGCAGAAGAAGCAGAAAAACAAGCAGGAGAAGCAGAAGCACAAAGAGAAGTAGAAGCAGAAGAAGCAGAAGCAGAAGAAGAAGCAGTAGAAGCATAAGAAGCTGAAGCAGGAGAAGCTGAAGCAGAAGAAAAAGAATAAGCATAAGAAGCAGAAGCAGAGGGAGAAACAGAAGAAGGAGAAGGAGCAGCAGAAGGTGAAGCAGAAGGAGATGCAGAAGCAGAAAGAGAAGCAGAAATAGAAGAAGAAGAAGGAGAAGTTGGAGAATCAGAAGAAGCAGAAGCAGAAAGAGAAGCAGAAGAAGGAGAAGGAGAAGCAGAAGGAGAAGGACAAGCAGGAGAAGCAGAAGAAGCAGAAGCGGGAGAAGCAGAAGAAGAAGAAGAAGAAGAAGAAGAAACAGAAGAAGGAGAAGGAGCAGAAGGAGAAGCAGAAGCAGAAGGAGAAGCAGAAAGAGAAGCAGAAGAAGCAGAAGAAGCAGTAGCAGGTGAAGCAGAAGCAGAAGAAACAGAAGAAGCTGAAGAATCAGAAGGAGAACATAAAGCAGATGGAGAAGCAGAAGCACAGAAGCTGGAAAAGTAGAAGCAGAAGAAACCGAACAAGCAGAAGAAGCAGAAGCAGAACGAGAAGCAGAAGAAGAAGGAGAAAGAGAAGGATTAGGAGTAGGAGGAGCAGAAGCAGAATAAGAAGCAGAAAGAGAAGCAGAAGAAGAAACAGAAGGAGAAACAGAAGAAGCAGAAGCAGGAGAAGCAGAAGCAGAAGCAGAATGAGAAGCACAAGAAGGAGAAATTAATGGAGAAGGAGGAGACGGAGAAGCAGAAGGAGAAGTAGGAGAAGCAGAAGAAGAAGAAGCAGGAGAAGCAGAAACAGAAGAAGCAGAAGGAGAAGAGCTGAAGCAGAAGGAGAAGCAGAAGGAGAAGCAGATGAAGCAGAAGTTGAAGCAGAAGAAGATGAAACAGAAGAAGCAGAAGAAGAAGAAGGAGGAGAAAGAGAAGGATTAGGAGTAGGAGAAAGAGAAGGATAAGCAGAAGCAGAAAGAGAAGGAGAATGAGAAGGAGAAGCAGGAGAAGCAGAAGCAGGAGAAGCAGAAGCTGAAGAAACATAGGAAGGAGTAGAAGCAGAAGGTGAAGCAGAAACAGAAGGAAAAGCAGAAAGAGAAGCAGGAGAAGCAGAAGAAGCAGCAGCAGGAGAAGCAGAAGCAGAAGAAGTTGAAGAAGCAGAAGCAGATTTTGAAGCAGAAGAAGAAGCAGGAGAAGCAGAAGAAGCAGAATCTGGAGAAGCAGAAGGCGAAGCAGAAGCAGAAAGAGAAGCAAAAGCAGAAGGAGAAGCATAAGGAGAAGCAGAAGAAACAGAAGAAGCAGAGGCTGTAGCAGAACATGCATTAGCAGAAGGAGAAGCAGAAGGAAAAGCAGAAGAACGAGAAGGAGAAGGAGAAGGAGAAACAGAAGGAGAAGCAGAAAGAGAAGCAGAAGAAGGAGCAGGAGAAGGAAAAGCAGCAGGAGGAGCAGAAATAGCAGCAGAAGGAGAAGCAGGAGATGCAGAAACAGGAGAAGCAGAAACAGAAGCAGAAGAAACAGGAGAAGGACAAGAAGCAGAAGCAGAAGGAGAAGCAGAAACAGAAGGAGAAGCAGAAAGAGAAGGAGGGTAAGCAGAAGAAGCAGAAGAAGGAGAAGCAGTAGCAGTTGTAGCAGAAGCAGAAGGAGAAGCAGAAGGAAAAGCAGAAGAACAAGAAGGAGAAGGAGAAACAGAAGGAGAAGCAGAAGGAGAAGCAGAAAGAGAAGCAGGTAAAGCAGAAGAAGAAGAAGCAGAAGGAGAAACAGAAAGAGAAGCAGAAAGAGGAGAAGGAGAAGAAATGCAGAAGGAGAAGCAGAAGAAGCAGAAGCAGAAGGAGAAGAAGGAAAAGCAGAAGAAGCAGAAGCAAAAGGAGAAGCAAAAGAAGGAGAAGGAGAAGCAGAGACAGAAGAAGAAGCATAAGGACAAGCACAAGCAGAAGGAGAAGCAGGAGAAATAGAAGAAGCAGAAGCTGAAGGACATGCAAAGTAGGAGAAGGAGAAGGAGGAGAAGCAGAAGCAGAAGGAGAAGCAGAAGCGGAATGAGAAGCAGAAAGAGAAGCAGGAGAAGCACAAGAAGCAGAAGCAGGAGAAGCCGAAAGAGAAGAAGCAGAGGAAGCAGAAACAGAAGCAGAAGGAGAAGCACAAGCAGAAGCAGAAGCAGCAGAAGAAGTAGAACCAGAAATTCAGGCAGGAGAAACAGAAGAAGCAGAAGCAGAAGGAGAAGCAAAAAGAGAAGCAGAAGAAGAAGTAGAAGAACCAGCAGGAGAAGCAGCAGAAGAAGCAGAAAAACAAGCAGGAGAAGCAGAAGCAGAAAGAGAAGTAGAAGCAGAAGAAGCAGAAGCAGAAGAAGAAGCAGTAGAAGCATAAGAAGCAGAAGCAGGAGAAGCAGAAGCAGAAGAAAAAGAAGAAGCAGTAGAAGCAGAAGCAGAGGGAGACACAGAAGAAGGAGAAGGAGCAGCAGAAGGAGATGCAGAAGCAGGAAGAGAAGCAGAAACAGAAGGAGAAGAAGAAGGAGAAGTTGGAGAATCAAAAGAAGCAGAAGCAGAAAGAGAAGCAGAAGAAGGAGAAGGAGAAGCAGAAGGAGAAGGACAAGCATGAGAACCAGAAGAAGCAGAAGCGGGAGAAGCAGAAGAAGAAGAAGAAGAAACAGAAGAAGGAGAAGGAGCAGAAGGAGAAGCAGAAGCATAAGGAGAAGCAGAAAGAGAAGCAGAAGAAGCAGTGGCAGGAGAAGCAGAAGCAGAAGAAACAGAAGAAGCCCAAGAACCAGAAGGAGAACCTGAAGCAGAACGAGAAGCAGAAGCAGCAGAAGCTGGAAAAGCAGAAGCAGAAGAAACAGAACAAGCAGAAGAAGCAGAAGCAGAACGAGAAGCAGAAGAAGAAGGAAAAAGAGAAGGATCAGGAGTACGAGGAGCAGAAGCAGAATAAGAAGCAGAAAGAGAAGCAGAAGGAGAAGCAGAAGGAGAAACAGAAGAAGCAGGAGAAGCAGAAGCAGAATGAGAAGCACAAGAAGGAGAAATTGAAGGAGAAGGAGAATGAGACGGAGAAGCAGAAGGAGAAGTAGGAGAAGCAGAAGAAGAAGAAGCAGGAGAAGCAGAAGCAGGAGAAACAGAAGAAGGAGAAGAGCAGAAGCAGAAGCAGAAGGAGAAGCAGAAGCAGAAGGAAAAGCAGAAGAAGCAGAAGCTGAAGCAGAAGAAGAAGAAACAGAAAAAGCAGAAGAAGCAGAAGAAGAAGCAGCAGAAGAAGCAGAAGAAGAAGAAGAAGAAAGAGAAGGATTAGGCGTAGGAGAAACAGAAGGATAAGCAGAAGCAGAAAGAGAAGGAGAAGGAGAAGCAGGAGAAGCAGGAGAAGCAGAAGGAGCAGAAGCAAGAGAAGCAGAAGCATAATGAAAGGCAGAAGGAGAAATTGAAACATAAGAAGATGCAGATGGAGAAGTAGAAGCAGAATCAGTAGTTGAAGCAGAAGAAGGAGAAGCAGAAGGAGAAGCATAAAGAGAAACAGAAGTAGAAGCAAGAGAAGCAGAAGCAGGAGAAGCAGAATCAGAAGAAATAGAAGAAGGAGAAGAAGCAGAAGCAGAAAGAGAAGCAGAAAGAGAAGGAGAAGCAGAAATAGAAGCAGAAGAAGCAGAAGAAGCAAAAGGAGAACCTGAAGCAGAAGGAGAAGCTGGAGAAGCAGAAGAAGAAGAATCTGGAGAAGAAGAAGGAGAACCAGAAGGAGAAGCAGAAGCAGAAAGAGAAGCAAAAGCAGAAGGAGAAGCAGAAGAAACAGAAGAAGCAGAAGCAGTAGCAGAAGAAGCTGAAGATGCAGAAGCAGAAAGAGAAGCAGAAGGAATAGCAGAAGAACGAGAAGGAGAAGGAGAAACAGAAGGAGAAGCAGAAGGAGAAGCAGAAAGAGAATTATGAAAAGCAGAAGAAGCAGAAGCAGACGGAGAAGCAGAAGAAGGAGAAGGAGAAGCAGAAGCAGCAGAAGAAGCACAAGGAAAAACACAAGCAGAAGGAGATGCAGAAGGTGAAGCAGGAGAAGCAGAAGAAGCAGAAGCAGAAGGAGAAGAAGTAAAGAGAAGAAGCAGAAGCAGAAGTAGAAAGAGAAGCCGACGAAGAGAAGCAGAACGAGAAGCAGAAGAAGCAGAAGCGGGAGAAGCAGAAGAAGAAGAAACAGAAGAAGGAGAAGGAGCAGAAGCCGAAGGAGAAGCAGAAGCAGAAGGAGAAGCAGAAAGAGAAGCAGAAAAAGCAGAAGCAGGAGAAGCAGAAGCAGAAGAAACAGGAGAAGGACAAGACGCAGAAGCAGAAGCAGAAGGAGAAGCAGAAACAGAAGGAGAAGCAGAAAGAGAAGGAGGGGAAGCAGAAGAAGCAGAAGCAGGAGAAGCAGAAGCATAAGAATCCGAAGAAGCAGAAGCAGAACCTGAAGCAGAAGGAGAAGCAGGAGAAGCAGAAGAAGCAGAATGTGGAGAAGCAGAATGACAAGCTGAAGGAGAAGCAGAAGCAGAAAGAGAATCAAAAGCAGAAGGAGAAGCAGAAGAAACAGAAGAAGCAGAAGCAGTAGCAGTTACAGCAGAAGGAGAAGCAGAAGGAAAAGCAGGAAAACAAGAAGGAGAAAGAGAAAGAGAAGCAGAAGGAGAAGGAGAATCAGAAGGAGAAGCAAAAGAAGCAAAAGGAGAAGCAGAAGGAGAAACAGAAGCAAAAGAAGCAGCACAAGGAGAAGCAGAAGCAGAAGAAGATGCATAAGGAGAAGCAGGAGAAGCAGAAGAAGCAGAAGCAGAAGGAGAAGTAGAAGTAGGAGAAGGAGAAGGAAGAGTCCCAGAAGCAATAGGAGAAGCAGAAGGAGAAGCAGAAGCAGAATGAGAAGAAGAAAGAGAAGGAGTAGAAGCAGAAGAAGCAGGAAAAGA
>NW_012294500.1:0-5747 GCF_000151885.1 Dipodomys ordii | reverse complement strand
AACACAGCAGGGGACACAGCGGGACACAGTTGGGGACCCAGTGAGGACACAGTCTGGGACACAGCAGGGGACAGAGCGAGGACACAGCGGGGGACACAGCGGGGGACACAGCGGGACACAGTGGGGAACACAGCGAGGACACAGTGGGACACAGCGTCGATACAGCGGGGACACAGCGTTACACGGCATGGTACACAGCTTTGGACACAACGGGACACAGTGGGGGCACAGCCGGACACAGCGGGACACAGTGGGACACAGCAGGGACAAAGCGTGAGACACAGCGGGGGACAGAGAGGGAGAAAGCAGGGGACACAGCGAGGACAAAGCAGGACACAGCGGTGACACAACGGGGACTCAGAGGGGGACACAGCAGGACACAGCGGGGGACACAGTGGGACACAGTGGGGGACACTGCGGGACACAGTGTGGGACAGAGCGTGGGACACAGCGAGACACAGCGGGTACAAAGCTGGACACAGCGGGGTACACAGAGGGACACAGCAGGGACACAGCAGGGAAACAGCAAGGACACAGCGGCACACAGTGGGGGACACAGCAAGGACAGAACGGGACACAGCGGGGGACAAATCGGGACATAGCGGGGGACACAGCGGGGACACAGCGGGACACAGCGTGGGACACAGGAAGGACAGAGAGGTACACAGCGGGGGACAGAGTGAGGACACATTGGGACACAGCGGGACTCAGCGGGGCACACAGCAGTACACAGCGGGACACAGGGGGACACAGAGGGGAAAGAGCATGGACACAGCGGAGGACACAGCGAGACAAAGCAGGGGACACAGAGGGGTACACAGCGGGACACAGCGGGGCAAAAAGCGAGGCCACAGCGGTACACAGCGTGGGACACAGCGAGGACACAGCGGGACACAGCGGGACACAGTGGGGACAAAGCAGTAGACACAGCGGGACACAATGGCGGACAGAGCGGGACACAGCGGGGGACACAGGGAGGACACAGCGGGACCCAGCGGGACCCAGCCTCGATACAGCAGGGACACAGCGAGGTACACAGCTGGGGACAAAACAGGACACAGCGGGGGACACAGCGAGGACACAGCGGGACACAGCGGGACACAGCGGGACACTGCGGGAACATAGCGAGACACAGCGGGGTACAGAGCGGTACACAGTGGAACACAGCTGGGGACATAGCAGGGCCACAGCGGGCCACAGCGGGGGACACAGCGAGGACGCAGCGGGACACAGCGGAACTCAGCGGGGGACAAAGCGGGAGACAGCGGGGGACACAGCGAGCACACAGCAGTACACAGCGGCCACACAGAGGGGACTCAGTGGGGGACACAGCGGGGTCAAAGAGGGACACCACGGGACACAGTGAGACACAGCGGGACACAGCGGGACACAGCGGGGCACTGTGGGGACACAGTAGGACAAAGCGGGGGACACAGCGGGACACAACGGAACAAAGAGGGGGACAGAGCGGAGACCGAGTAGGGCCACAGCGGGACACCTCGGTGACACAGCTGGACACAGCGGGGTACACAGCGGGTCACAGCGGGCACACAGCGGGGACACAGCCGGACACAGCGGGCACACAGCGGGACACAGCGGGCACACAGCGGGGACAGAGCGGGACACAGTCGGACACAGCGGGACACAGTGGGGGACACAGGGAGGACACAGGGGGACCCAGCGGGACCCAGCCTCGATACAGCGGGGACACAGAGGGACACAGCGAGGTACACAGCTGGGGACACAACAGGACACAGCGGGGGACACAGCGAGGACACAGCGGGACACAGCGGGACACAGCGGGACACTGCGGGAACATAGCGAGACACAGTGGGGTACAGAGCAGTACACAGCGGAACACAGCTGGGGACATAGCGGGGATACAGCAGGACACAGCGGGGGACACAGCGAGGACGCAGCGGGACACAGCGGAACTCAGCGGGGGACAAAGCGGAGACCGAGTAGGGCCACAGCGGGACACCTCGGTGACACAGCTGGACACAGCGGGGTACACAGCGGGACACAGCGGGCACACAGCGGTGACACAGCGGGACACCACTGACACAGCAGGACACAGCGGGGAAAGAGCGGCACACAGTCGGACACAGCGGGACACAGTGGGGGACACAGCGGGACACAGCGTGGGACCCAGCGAGGACACAGCGGGACACAGCGGGGGACACAGCGAGGACACAGTGGGGGACACAGCAGGGGACACAGTGTGACACAGCGGGGAACACAGCGAGGACACAGCGGGACACAGCGGGACACAGCGTCGATACAGCGTCGATACAGAGGGGACTCAGCGGAGGACACAGCGGGGGAAACAGCGGGGGACAAAGTGGGACACCACGGGACACAGTGTGACACAGCGGGACACAGCGGGGACACTGCGGGGACACAGCAGGACAAAGCGGGGGACATAGCGGGACACAGCGGCACACAGCGGGGGACACAGCCGGACACAGCGGTGGAAACAGTGGGGGACACAGTGGGACACGGTGGGACACAGCGGGGGACACATGGGGAACACAGCGGGACACAGCGGGGACACAGCGGGACTCAGCGGGGGACACAGCAGTATACAGCAGGACACAGCGGGGACACAGCAGGGACACAGCGGGACACAGCAGGGAACACAGCGGGACACAGAGGGGGACACAGAGGGGTACACAGTGGGACACAGCTGGGAACACAGCTGGTCACAGCGGGACACAGCGGGAACACAGCTGGACACAGCGGGGTACACAGTGGGACACAGGGGGCACAGAGTGGGGACACAGCGGGGGACACAGCGGGACACAGCGGGTCACAGCGGGGGACACAACGGGGGACACAGCGGGGGACAGCAGAGGACAGAGAGGGGACACAGCAGCGACACAGAGGGGACGCAGCTGGGGACACAACGTGGGACAAAGTGGGACACCACGGGACACAGCGGGACACAGCAGGAAACAGCAGTGACACTGCGGGGACACAAAGGGACACAGCGGGGGACACAGCGGGACACATAGGGGGACAGAGCGGGACACAGTGTGGGACAGAGCGTGGGACACAGCGAGACACAGCAGGGACAAAGCTGGACACAGCGGGGTACACAGAGGGACACAGCGGGGACGCAGCGGGGAAACAGCGTGACACAAAAGGACACAGATGGACACAACGGGGTACACAGCGGGACACAGCGGGCACACAGCAGGGACACAGCGAGACACAGCGGGGACAGAGTCGGACACAGCGGGACACAGCGGGGGACCCAGCGGGACCCAGCGTGGGACCCAGCGAGGACCCAGCGGGACACAGCGGTGGACACAACGGGGACATAGCGGGACACAGCGGGGAACACAGCGAGGACACAGCGGGACACAACGGGACCCAGCGTCGATACAGCGGGGAGGCAGCGTTACACAGCGTGGTACACACTGTGGACACAACGGGAAACAGTGGGGGCACAGCGGGACACAGTGGGACACAGCGGGGACAAAGCGTGAGACACAGCGAGGGACAGAGAGGGAAACAGCAGGGGACACAGCGAGGAAACAGTGGGACACAGCGGTGACACAGCGGGGACTCAGCGGGGGACACAGTGGGACACAGTGGGGGACACTGCGGGACACAGCGGGGGACACGTCGGGACACAGTGTGGGACAGAGCGTGGGACACAGCGAGACACAGCGGAGACAAAGCTGGACACAGCGGGGTACACAGAGGGACACAGCAGGGACACAGCGGGGAAACAGCGTGACACAAAAGGACACAGCTGGACACAGCGGGGTACACAGCGGGACACAGCGGGCACACAGCGGGGACACAGCGGGACACAGCGGGGACAGAGTCGGACACAGCGGGACACAGCGGGGGACACAGCGGGACACAGCGGGGGACCCAGCGAGGACACAGCGGGACACAGCGGTGGACACAACGGGGGACACAGCGAGACACAGCGGGGAACACAGCGAGGACACAGCGGGACACAGCGGGAAACAATGCGAGGTCACAGCGGGGGACAAAACGGGACAACACGGGACACAGTGTGACAGAGTGGGACACAGCGGGGACACTGCAGGGGCACAGCGGGACAAAGCGGGCGATACAGTGAGACACAGCTGGGGACACAGCGGGGGACAGCAGGGGACAGAGAGGGGACACAGCGGGACACAGCATGGGACACAGAGGGGTACACAGCGGGACACAGCCGGAAACACAGCGCTGACACAGCGGGACACACCGGGACACAGCGTCAATACAGCGGGGACAGAGTGGGTCACAGCAGGGACACAGCGGGACACAGCGGGACACAGCGGGGGACACAGCGGGACACAGCGGGGACACAGCGGGACACAGCGGGACACAGCGGGGGGCACAGTGGAACACAGCGTGGGTCACAGCGAGGACACAGCAGGACACAGCGGGACACAGCAGCGACACAGCAGGGACACAGCAGGGACACAGCGGGGACACAGCGGGGGACACAGCGGGACACAACGAGGAACACAGCGAGGACACAGCGGGACCCAGCAGGACACAGCGTCGATACAGTGGGGACACAGCAGGACACAGCGGGGTACAGAGCTGGGGACGCAAAGGGACACAGCGGGGGACACAGCGAGGACAAGCGGGACACAGCAGGACACAGCGAGGACACTGCAGGAACATAGCGGGACACAGCGGGGTACACAGAGGGACACAGCGGGACACAGCTTGGGATACACGGAGGACACAGCTGGACACAGTGGGGGACACAGCGAGGACACAGCGGTACAGTGGGGTGTGGGATACAGCGGGGGACAAAGCGGGAGACAGCGGGGGACACAGCGAGGACACAGCGGGACACAGTTGCGACACAGAGGGGACTCAGTGGGGGACACATCGGGGGACAAAGCAGGACACCACGGGACAGTGTGACACAGCGGGACACAGCGGGGACACTGCACGGACACAGCGGTACAAATAGGGGGACACAGCGGGGACTCAGCGGGGGACACAGCGGGGGACAAAGCGGGACACCACGGAACACAGCGGGTCACAGCGGGAAACAGTGGTGACCCTGTGGGGACACAGCGGGACCCAGTGGGGGACACAGCAGGACACAGCGGGGACTCACCTGGGGACACAGCGAAGGACAAACTGGGACACCACGGGACACAGTGGGACACAGCGGGACACAGCGGGCACACTGCGGGAACATAGCGGGACACAGCGGGGGACACAGGGGAACACAGCGGGACACAGCAGGGACAGAGAGGGACACAGCGGGACACAGCGGGGACACTGCAGGAACATAGCAGGACACAGCGGGGTACACAGCAGGACACAGCAGTGGACACAGCGGGAACACGCTGGACACAGCGGGGTACACAGTGGGACACAGAGGGCACACAGTGGGGACACAGCGGGGGACACAGCGGGACACAGCGGGTCACAGCGGGGGGCACAGCGGGGGACACAGCGGGGGACAGCAGAGGACAGAGAGGGGACACAGCGGACTCAGCTAGGGTACACAGAGGGACACAGCGGGCACACAGTGGGGACACAGCGGGACAAAGCATGACACAGCGGGGACAGAGCAGACAGAGCGTGACACAGCGAGGACACATTGGGACACAGCGGGACACAGAGGAACTCAGCGGGAGACACAGCAGTACTCAGCGGGAAATGGTGTGACTCACCGGGGGAAGACAGCTAGGGACTACTGTTGGGGGGTACCCATCCAGGAATACAGCGGGTTCACTGGCGGGGGGGAACTC
>NW_012294499.1:0-5749 GCF_000151885.1 Dipodomys ordii | reverse complement strand
CCCGCTGTGTCCCGCTTTGTCCCTGCTGTGTACCCCGCTGTGTCCCTCTGTGTCCCCCGCTGTGTCCCGCTGTGTCCCCTGCTGTGTCCCCACTGTGTCACGCTGTGTTTCGCTGTGTCCGGTTGTGTCCTTGCTCTGTCTCCCTCAGTGTCCAGCTGTGTCTTCCCTGTGTCCCCCGCTGTGTCCCGCTGAGTCCCCTGTTGTGTCCCGCTGTGTCCTGCTGTGTCACGCTCTGTCCCCTCTGTGTCCCTCTGTGTCCAGCTCTGTCCCCGTTGTGTGTCCGCTGTGCCCCGCTGTGTACCCTTCTGTGTCCAGCTGTGTCCCCTCTGTGTCCCGCTGTGTCCCTCCTCTGTCCCCCGCTGTCCCCCGCTGTGTCACCCGGCTGTGTCCCGCAGTGTCCCAGCTGTGTCCCGCTGTGTCCTACTGTGTTCCGTGGTGTCCCGCTTTTTCCCCTCTATGTCCTCTACTGAGTCCCCTCTGTGTCCCCGCTGTGTCCAGCTGTGTCCTCGCTGTGTCCTGCGCTGTCTCCTGCTTTGTCCCACGCTGTGTCCTACTGTGTCCCACTGTGTCCCTGCTGTGTCCCCCGCTGTGTCCCACTGTGTCCCCCGCTGTGTCCTGCTGGGTCCCGCTGTATCCCCGCTGTGTCCCTGCTGTGTCCGGCTGTGTCCCCCGCTGTGTCCCGCTGTGTCCCGCTGTGTCCCCCGCTGTGTACCGCTGTGTCCCCGCAGGTTCACCGCTGTTTCACGCTGTGTCCTGCTGTGTTCCGTGGTGTCCCGCTTTGTCCCCCGCTGTGTCCCGCTGTGTCCACTGCTGGGTCCCCGCTGGGTCCCCGCTGGGTCCCGCTGTGTCTCGCTGTTTCCCGCTCTGTCCTCGCTTTGTCCCATGCTGTGTTCCGCTGTGTCCTCCCTGTGTCCCCCGCTGTGTCCCGCTGTGTCCCCCGCTGTGCCCCGCAGTGTCCCGCTGTGTCCCGCTGTGTCCTCGCTGTGTCCCACTGTGTCCCCCCTGTTTCCCCGCTGGGTCCTGCTGTGTCCCGCTGTGTCACCGCTGTGTCCCGCTGTGTCCCTTCTCTATAGACGCTGTGTCCCGCTGTGTCCCCCGCTGTGTCCCGCTGGGTCCCGCTGTGTCCCCCGCTGTGTCCCGCTGTGTCCCCGCAGGTTCACCGCTGTTTCACGCTGTGTCCTGCTGTGTTCCTTGGTGTCCCGCTTTGTCCCCCGCTGTGTCCCGCTGTGTCCACTGCTGGGTCCCCGCTGTGTCCCGCTGTGTCTCGCTGTGTCCCGCTGTGTCCTCACTTTGTCCCATGCTGTGTTAAGCTGTGTCCTCCCTGTGTCACCCGCTGTGTCCCGCTGTTTCCCACTCTGTGCCCCGCAGTGTCCCGCTGTGTCCCGCTGGGTCCCCCGCTGTGCCCCGCAGTGTCCCGCTATGTCCCGCTCTGTCCCCCACTGTGTCCCGTTGTGTCAACAGCTGTGTACCCCGCTCTGTCCCGCTGTGTCTCTGCTGTATCGATGCTGTGTCCCGCTGGGTCCTGCTGTGTCTCTCTCTCTCTGTGTTCCCCACTGTGTCCTGCTGTGTCCCCCGCTGTGTCACTCGCTGTGTCCCCCGCTGTGTCCCGCTGTGTCCCCCGCTGTGTCCTTGCTGTGTTCCCGCTGGGTCCCTCTCTGTCCCGCAGTGTCCCCTGCTGAGTCCCGTTGTGTCACCGGTGTGTCCCGCTGTGTCCCCGCTCTATCGACGTTCTGTCCCGCTGGGTCCCGCTGTGTCCTCTCTTTGTTCCCCGCTGTGTGCCGCTGTGTCCACTGCTGGGTCCCCGCTGGGTCCCCGCTGGGTCCCGCTGTGTCTCGCTGTTTCCCGCTGTGTCCTCGCTTTGTCCCATGCTGTGTTCCGCTGTGTCCTCCCTGTGTCCCCCGCTGTGTCCCGCTGTGTCCCCCGCTGTGCCCCGCAGTGTCCCGCTGTGTCCCGCTGTGTCCTCGCTGTGTCCCACTGTGTCCCCGCTGTTTCCCCGCTGGGTCCTGCTGTGTCCCCCTGGGTCCCGCTGGGTCCCCTGCTTTGTCCCGCTGTGTCCCCGCAGTGTCCCCGCTGTGTCCTGCTGTGTCCCACTGTGTCCTGTGGTGTCCCGCTTTGCCCCCGCTATGTCCCCAGCTGAGTCACCTCTGTGTCCCCGCTGTGTCCCGCTTTGTCCCCCGCTGTGTCCCGCTGTGTCACCCGCTGTGTCCTGCTGTGTCCCGCTGTGTCCGCCTCTGTCTCCCGCTCTGTCCACCGCTGTGTCTCACGCTTTGTCCCCGCTGGGTCCCGCTGTGTCCCGCTCTGTTCCCCACTGTGTCCCCCGCTGAGTCCTCTATGTGTCGCCGCTGTGTCCCACTGTGTCCTAGCTGTGTCCCCTGCTATCTCCCGCTATGTCCCACGCTGTGTCCCGCTGTGTCCCGCTGTGTCCTCGCTGTGTCCCCCGCTGTGTCCTGCTGTGTTCCCGCTGTGTCCCAAGCTGTGTCCCGCTGTGTGCCCCCGCTGTGTCCTGCTGGGTCCCGCTGTGTCCCCCGCTGTGTCCCCCGCTGTGTCCTCGCTGTGTTCCCCCGCTGTGTCTTGCTGTGTCCCCCGCTGTGTCCCGCTGTGTCTACTGCTGTGTCCCCACTGTGTCCCTCTGTGTCTCGCTGTGTCCCCGCTGTGTCCCTGCTGTGTCCGGCTGTGTCCCCCGCTGTGTCCCGCTGGGTCCCGCTGTGTCCCCCGCTGTGTACCGCCGTGTCCCCGCAGTTTCACCGCTGTTTCACGCTGTGTCCTTCTGTGTTCCGTGTTGTCCTGCTTTGTCCCCCGCTGTGTCCCGCTGTGTCCACTGCTGGGTCCCCGCTGAGTCCCGCTGTGTCTCGCTGTTTCCCGCTGTGTCCTCGCATTGTCCCATGCTGTGTTCCGCTGTGTCCTCCCTGTGTCCCCCGCTTTGTCCCACTGTGTCCCCCGCTGTGCCCCGCATTGTCCCGCTGTGTCCCGCTGTGTACTCGCTGTGTCCCACTCTGTCCCCCCTGTTTCCCCGCTGGGTCCTGCTGTGTCCCGCTGTGTCACCGCTGTGTCCCTCTGTGTCCCCGCTCTATAGACGCTGTGTCCCGCTGTGTCCCCCGCTGTGTCACGCTGGGTTCCGCTGTGTTCCCCGCTGTGTCCCGCTGTGTCCCCGCAGGTTCACAGCTGTTTCACGCTGTGTCCTGCTGTGTTCCTTGTTGTCCTGCTTTGTCCCCCGCTGTGTCCCGCTGTGTCCACTGCTGGGTCTCCGCTGGGTCAGGCTGTGTCTCGCTGTGTCCCGCTGTGTCCTCGCTTTGTCCCATGCTGTGTTAAGCTGTGTCCTCCCTATGTCCCCCGCTGTGCCCCGCAGTGTCCCGCTGTGTCCCCCGCTGTGTCCCGCAGTGTCCCGCTGTGTCCCGCTCTGTCCCCCGCTGAGTCCTCTAGGTGTCGCCGCTGTGTCCCGCTGTGTCCTCGCTGTGTCCCGTCTGTCTCCCGCTTTGTCCCACGCTGTGTCCCACTGTCCCGCTGTGTCCTCGCTGTGTCCCCTGCTGTGTCCTGCTGTGTTACCGCTGTGTCCCAAGCTGTGTCCCGCTGTGTCCCGCTGTGTCCCCTGCTGTCTCTCGCTTTGTCCCACGCTGTGTCCCACTGTGTCCTGCTGTGTCCTCGCTGTGTCCCCTGCTGTGTCCCACTATGTTCCCGCAGTGTCCCCGCTGTGTCCCCGCTGTGTCCTCGCTGTGTTCCCCGCTGTGTCCCGCTGTGTCCCCCGCTGTCTCTCACTGTGTCTACTGCTGTGTCCCCACTGTGTCCCTCTGTGTCTCGCTGTGTCCCGCTGTGTCCTCGTTGTTTCCCACGCTGTGTTCTGCTGTGTCATCTCTGTGTTCCCCGCTGTGTCCCGTTGTGTCCCCAGCTGTGTACCCCACTGTGTCCCGCTGTGTCCCCGCTGTATCGACACTGTCTCCCGCTGGGTCCCGCTGTGTCCTCCCTGTGTTCCCCACTGTGTCCCGCTATGTACCCCTCTGTGTCCCTCGCTGTGACCCGCTGTGTCCTGCTGTGTACTGCTGTGTCCCGCGCTGGGTCCCGCTGGGTCCCCCCTGTTTCCCCCGCTGTGTCCTGCTGTGTCCGGCTGTGTCCCCCGCTGTGTCCCCCGCTGTGGCCCCCTCAGTGTCAGCGCTTTGTCCCGCTGTGTCCTCACTGTGTCCCCCGCTTTCTCCCGCTATGTACCCCGCTGTGTCTCAAACTTTGTCCCCGCTGTGTCCCACTGTGTCCCGCTGTGTCCCGCTGTGCCCCCACTGTGTCCCGTTGAGTTCACAGCTGTGTACCACGCTGTGTAACACTGTGTCCCCGCTGTATCGACGCTGTGTACCTCTAGATCCCACTGTGTCCTCGCTGTGTTCCCTGCTGTTTCCCGCTGTTTCCCCCGCTTTGTCCCGCTGTGTCCCTCTGTGTCCCGCTGTGTCCCTCTCTGTTTCTGCTCTGTCCCGCTGTGTCCCCCGCTAGATCCCGCTGTGTCCCGATGTGTCCCGCTGTGTCCCCGCTGTGTGCCCGCTGTGTCCCGCTGTTTCCCCCGCTTTGTCCCGCTGTGTCCCGCTGTGTCCCGCTCTGTGCCCGCTGTGTGCCCGCTGTTTCCGGCTGTGTACCCCGCTGTGTCCAGCTGTGTCACCGCTGTGTCCCGCTGTGGCCCCTCTCTGTCTCCGCTGTCCCCCACTGTGTTCCCCGCTGTGTCCCGCTGTATCTCCCGCTTTGTCCTGCTGTGTCCCCGCAGTGTCCCCGCTGTGTCTCGCTGTGTCACACTGTGTCCCATGGTGTCCCACTTTGTCCCCCGCTGTGTCCCCCGCTGAGTCCCCTCTGTGTCCCGCTGTGTGCCGCTGTGTACTGCTGTGTCCCCCGCTGGGTCCCACTGTGTCCCCGCTGTGTCCCAATGTGTCCTCGCTGGGTCCCGCGCTGTGTCCCGCTGTGTCCTCCCTGTGTCCCCCGCTGTGTCCCGCTGTGTCCCGCTGTGCCCCCACTGTGTCCCCAACTGTGTCCCGCTCTGTCCGCCGCTGTGTCCCGCTGTGTCTCCCGCTGTGTCCCGCTGTGTCCTCACTGTGTCCCCAGCTGTGTCCCGCTGTGTCCTGCTGTGTCACGCTGTTTCCCCGCTGTGTCCCCTCTGTGTCCCTCTGTGTACCCCGCTGTGTACAGCTTTGTCCCCGCTGTGTGTCACTGTGTCCCAAGCTCTGTCCCCCACTGTGTCCCGCTGTGTCCCCCGCTCTGTCCCGGTATGTCCCGCTGTTTCCGCCGCTGTGTCCCGCTGTGTCCCCTCAGGGTCACCGCTGTTTCCTTCTGTGTCCCACTGTGTTCCGTGGTGTCCCGCTTTGTCCCCCGCTGTGTCCCCTGCTGAGTCTCCGCTGTGTCCCCGCTGCGTACCCCTGTGTCCTTGCTCTGTCCCCCGCTGTCTCCTGCACTGTCCCAAGCTGTGTCTCACGCTTTGTCCCCTCTGTGTCCCACTGTGTCCCGCTGTGTCCCGCTGTGCCCCCACTGTGTCCCGTTGTGTCCACAGCAGTGTACCATGCTGTGTAAAGCTGTGTTCCCGCTGTATCGACCCTGCGTCCAGCTGGGTCTCGCTCTGCTCCCCGCTGTGTCCCACTGTGTCCCCCGCTGTGTTCCGCTGTGTCCCCGCTGTGTGCCCGCTGTGTCCCGCTGTGTACCCCATTGTGTCCAGCTGTGTCACGGCTGTGTCATAGACTGTGTCCCCTCTCTGTCTCCGCTGTCCCCCTCTGTGTCCCCCATTGTGTGA
>NW_012294498.1:0-5749 GCF_000151885.1 Dipodomys ordii | reverse complement strand
ACTGTGTCCTCGCTGTGTCCCCCGCTGTTTCCCGCTGTGTCCCGCTGTGTCCTCGCTATGTCCTGCTCTGTGTCCCGCTGTGTCCCCCGCCGTGTCCCGCTGTGTCCCGCTGCGTCCCCGCTGTGTCCCGCTGTGTCCCGCTTTGTCCCCCACTGTGTCCCGCAGTGACCCCGCTGTGTCCCCCTGTGTCCCACTGTGTCCCGTGGTGTCCCGCTTTTTCCCCCGCTGTGTCCCCGGCTGAGTCTCGCTGTGTCCCCACTGTGTCCTCTCTGTGTCCCCCGCTGTGTCCTGCTCTGTTCCCCACTGTGTCTCCCGTTTTGTCCCTGCTGTGCCCTGCTGTGTCCCGCTGTGTCAAGCTGTGTCCCCCACTGTGTCCCGTTGTGTCAACAGCTGTGTACCCAACTGTGTCCCGCTGTGTACCCGCTGTATCGACGCTGTATCCCGCTGGGACCTGCTGTGTCTCTCTGTGTGTTCCCCACTGTGTCCCGCTCTGTCTCCCGCTGTGTCCCTTGCTGTGTCCCCCGCTGTGTCCCGATGTGTCCCCCGCTGTGTCCTTGCTGTGTCCCCGCTGGGTCCCGCTGGGTCCCACAGTGTCCCCCGCTGAGTCCGGTTGTTTCACCGCTGTGTCCCACTGTGTCCCCACTCTATCGACGCTGTGTCCCGCTGTGTCCCGCTGTGTCCTCTCTTTGTTCCCCGCTGTGTCCCGCTGTGTTCCCCGCTGTGTCTCTCGCTGTGTCCTGCTGTGTCCCCGGCTGTGTCCGGCTGTGTCCCGCTGTGTCCCCCGCTGTGTCCCGCTGTGTCCCCTGCTGTGTCCCCACTGTGTCACGCTGTGTTTCGCTGTGTCCGGCTGTGTCCTCGCTCTGTCTCCCTCAGTGTCCAGCTGTGTCTTCCCTATGTCCCCCGCCTTGTCCCGCTGAGTCCCCTGCTGTGTCCCGCTGTGTCCCGCTGTGTCACGCTCTGTCCTCTCTGTGTCCCTCTGTGTCCAGCTCTGTCCCTGTTGTGTGTCCGCTGTGCCCCGCTGTGTACCCTTCTGTGTCCAGCTGTGTCCCCTCTGTGTCCCACTGTGTCCCTTCTCTTTCCCCCGCTGTCCACCGCTGTGTCCCCCGGCTGTGTCCCGCAGTGTCCCCGCTGTGTCCCGCTGTGTCCTACTGTGTCCCGTGGTGTCCCGCTTTTTCCCCTCTATGTCCCCTGCTGAGTCCCCTCTGTGTCCCCGCTGTGTCCAGCTGTGTCCTCGCTGTGTCCTCCGCTGTCTCCCGCTTTATCCCACGCTGTGTCCTACTGTGTCCCTGCTGTGTCCGGCTGTGTCCCCCGCTGTGTCCCGCTGTGTCCCGCTGTGTCCCCCGCTGTGTCCCTGCTGTGTCCGGCTGTGTCCCCCGCTGTGTCCCGCTGGGTCCCGCTGTGTCCCCCGCTGTGTACCGCTGTGTCCCCGCAGGTTCACCGCTGTTTCACGCTGTGTCCAGCTGTGTTCCGTGGTGTCCTGCTTTGTCCCCCGCTGTGTCCCGCTGTGTCCACTGCTGGGTCCCCGCTGGGTCCTGCTGTGTCTCGCTGTTTCCCGCTGTGTTCGCATTGTCCCATGCTGTGTTCCGCTGTGTCCTCCCTGTGTCCCCCGCTGTGTCCTGCTGTGTCCCCCGCTGTGCCCCGCAGTGTCCCGCTGTGTCCCGCTGTGTCCTCGCTGTGTCAAACTGTATCCCCCCTGTTTCCCCGCTGGGTCCTGCTGTGTCCCGCTGGGTCCCCCGCTTTGTCCCGCTGTGTCCCCGCAGTGTCCCCGCTGGGTCCCGCTGTGTCCCACTGTGTCATATGGTGTCCCGCTTTGTCCCCTGCTATGTCCACTGCTGAGGCCCCTCTGTGTCCCCGCTGTGTCCCGCTGTGTCCCCCGCTGTGTCCTGCTGTGTCCCGCTGTGTCCTGCTGTGTCCCGCAGTGTCCCCGCTGTGTCCCCGGTGTGTCCCGCTGTGTCCCCCGCTGTGTCCCTCGCTGTGTCCCCCTCTGTGTCGCGCTGTGTCCCGCTGTGTCATCCGCTGTGTCCTTGTTGTGTCCCTGCTGGGTCCCGCTGTGTCACCGCTGTGTCCCGCTGTGTCCCCGCTCTATAGACGCTGTGTCCCGCTGTGTCCCCCGCTGTGTCCCGCTGGGTCCCGCTGTGTCCCCTGCTGTGTTCCGCTGTGTCCCCGCAGGTTCACCGCTGTTTCACGCTGTGTCCTGCTGTGTTCCGTGGTGTCCCGCTTTGTCCCCCGCTGTGTCCCGCTGTTTCCACTGTTGGGTCCCCGCTGGGTCCCGCTGTGTCTCGCTGTGTCCCGCTGTGTCCTCGCTTTGTCCCATGCTGTGTTAAGCTGTGTCCTCCCTGTGTCCCCCGCTGTGTCCCGCTGTGTCCCCCGCTGTGCCCGGCAGTGTCCCGCTGGGTCCCGCTGGGTCCCCGCTGTGTCCCGCTGTGTCCCCCGCTGTGCCCCGCAGTGTCCCGATGTGTCCCGCTCTGTCCCCCACTGTGTCCCCCGCTGAGTCCTCTATGTGTCGCCCCTGTGTCCCGCTGTGTCCTCGCTGTGTCCCCTGCTGTCTCCCGCTTTGTCCCACGCTGTGTCCCACTGTGTCCCGCTGTGTCCTCGCTGTGTCCCCTGCTGTGTCCTGCTGTGTTCCCGCTGTGTCCCAAGCTGTGTCCCGCTGTGCCCCCGCTGTGTGCCCCGCTGTGTCCCACTATGTTCCCGCAGTGTCCCCGCTGTGTCCCGCTGTGTCCCCCGCTGTGTCTCGCTGTGTCTACTGCTGTGTCCCCACTGTGTCCCGCTGTGTCTCGCTGTGTCCCGCAGTGTCCTCGCTGTTTCCCACGCTGTGTTCTGCTGTGTCCTCGCTGTGTCCCCCGCTGTGTCCCGTTGTGTCCCCAGCTGTGTACCCCACTGTGTCCCGCTGTGTCCCCGCTGTATCGACGTTGTGTCCCGCTGGGTCCCGCTGTGTCCTCTCTGTGTTCCCCACTGTGTCCCGCTATGTACCCCTCTGTGTCCCTCGCTGTGACCCGCTGTGTCCCGGTGTGTTCCTCTCTGTCCCCCGCTGTGTCCTGCTGTGTCCCCGCTGTGTCCCAATGTGTCCACGCTGTGTCCCGCGCTGGGTCCCGCTGGGTCCCCCCTGTTTCCCCTGCTGTGTCCCCCGCAGTGTCAGCGCTGTGTCCCGCTGTGTCCTCACTGTGTCCCCCGCTGTCTCCTGCTCTGTACCCCGCTGTGTCTCAAGCTTTGTCCCCGGTGTGTCCCACTGTGTCCAGCTGTGTCCCGCTGTGCCCCCACTGTGTCCCGTTGTGTTCACAGCTGTGTACCACACTGTGTAACGCTGTGTCCCCGCTGTATCAACGCTGTGTACCGCTGGGTCCTGCTGTGTCCTCGCTGTGTTCCCCGCTGGGTCCCGCTGTGTCCCCCCTGTGTGCCCCGCTGTGTCCCACTGTGTCCCTCTGTGTCCCCCGCTGTGTCCCCCGCTGTGTCCCTATGTGTCCCACGCTTTGTCCCCCTGTGACCCCGCAGTTTCCCCGCTGTGTCCCGCTGTTTCCCACTGTGTTCTGTGTTGTCCCGCTTTGTCCCCCACTGTGTCCCCCGGTGAGTCGCCGTTGTGTCCCCGCTTTGTCCCGCTGAGTCCTCCATGTGTCCCCCACTGTGTCCCGATGTGTCCCCCGCTGTGTCCTGCTGTGTCCACTGTTGGGACCCGGCTGTGTCTCGCTGTGTCCCGCTGTGTCCTCACTGTGTCCCACTCTGTGTTCCGTTGTTTCCTCGCTGTGTCCCCCGCTGTGTCCCGCTGTGTCCCCCGCTGTGCCCTGTAGTGTCCCGCTCTGTCCCGCTGTGTCCTCGCTGTGTCCTGCTGTGTCCCGCTGTGTCCCCCACTGTTTCCCCTTCTGTGTCCGGCTGTGTCCCCCACTGTGTCCCACTCTATCCCCCTCTGTGTCCCGCTGTGTACCCCGCTGTGTCCCACTGTGTCCCCGCAGTGTCACTGCTGTTTTCTGCTGTGTCCCGCTGTGTTCTGTGGTGTCCCTCTTTGTCTCCCGCTGTGTCCCCCGCTGTGTCCGACTGTGTCCCGCTCTGTCCCTGCTGTGTCCCGCTGTGTCCCGCTGTGTCCCACTGCATCCCGCTGTGTCCCGCTGTGCCTCCACTGTGTCCCGTTGTGTCCACAGCTTTGTACCATGCTGTGTAACGCTGTGTCTCCGCTGTATCGACGCTGTGTCCCGCTGGGTCCCGATGTGTCCTCGCTGTGTTCCCCGCTGTGTCCAGCTGTTTCCCCCACTTTGTCCCCCACTGTGTCCTCGCTCTGTCCCCCGCTGTATCCCTCTGTGTCCCGCTGTGTCCTCGCTGTGTCCCCCTCTGTGTCCCGCTGTGTCCCCCGCCGTGTCCCGCTGTGTCCCGCTGTGTCCCGCTGCGGTCCCGCTGTGTCCCGCTGTGTCCCTCTTTGTCCCCCACTGTGTCCCGCAGTGACTCCGCTGTGTCCCGCTGTGTCCCACTGTGTCCCGTGGTGTCCCGCTTTGTCCCCCGCTGTGTCCCCGGCTGAGTCTCGCTGTGTCCCCACTGTGTCCTTTCTGTGTCCCCCGCTGTGTCCTGCTCTGTTCCCCACTGTGTCTCCCGTTTTGTCCCTGCTGTGCCCCGCTGTGTCCCGCTGTGTCCCCCACTGTGTCCCGCTGTGTCCCCCGCTGTGTCCCTCGCTGTGTCCCCCTCTGTGTCCCGCTGTGTCCCGCTGTGTCATCCGCTGTGTCCTTGTTGTGTCCCTGCTTGGACCCACTGTGTCACCGCTGTGTCCCCGCTCTATAGACGCTGTGACCCGCTGTGTCCCCCGCTGTGTCCCGCTGGGTCCCGCTGTGTCCCCCGCTGTGTCCCTCTGTGTCCCTGCAGGCTCACCACTGTTTCACGCTGTGTCCTGCTGTGTTCCTTGGTGTCCCGGTTTGTCCCCCGCTGTGTCCCGCTGTGTCCACTGCTGTGTCCCCGCTGTGTCCCGCTGTGTCTCGCTGTTTCCCGCTGTGTCCTCGCTTTGTCCCATGCTGTGTTAAGCTGTGTCCTCCCTGTGTCCCCCGCTGTGTCCCGCTGTGTCCCCCGCTGTGCCCCGCAGTGTCCCGCTGTGTCCCGCTGGGTCCCGCTGGGTCCCCCGCTGTGTCCCGCTGTGTCCCCCGCTGTGCCCCGCAGTGTCCCGATGTGTCCCGCTCTGTCCCCACTGTGTCCCCCGCTAAGTCCTCTATGTGTCGCCGCTGTGTCCCGCTGTGTCCTCGCTGTGTCCCCTGCTGTCTCCCGCTTTGTCCCACGCTGTGTCCCACTGTGTCCCGCTGTGTCCTCGCTGTGTCCCCTGCTGTGTCCTGCTGTGTTCCCGCTGTGTCCCAAGCTGTGTCCCGCTGTGTCCCGCTGTGTGCCCCGCTGTGTCCCACTATGTTCCCGCAGTGTCCCCGCTGTGTGCTAGCTGTGTTCCCCGCTGTGTCCCGCTGTGTCCCCCGCTGTGTCTCGCTGTGTCTACTGCTGTGTCCCCACTGTGTGCCGCTGTGTCTCGCTGTGTCCCTCTGTGTCCTCGCTGTTTCCCATGCTGTGTTCTGCTGTGTGCTCGCTGTGTCCCCCGCTGTGTCCCGTTGTGTCCCCAGCTGTGTAACCCACTGTGTCCCGCTGTGTCCCCGCTGTATCGACGCTGTGTCCCGCTGGGTCCCGCTGTGTCCTCCCTGTGTTCCCCACTGTGTCCCGCTATGTACCCCTCTGTGACCCTTGCTGTGACCCGCTGTGTCCCGCTGTGTACTGCTGTGTCCCCCGCTGTGTCCCGTGA
>NW_012294497.1:0-2385 GCF_000151885.1 Dipodomys ordii | reverse complement strand
GAAGAAGATGCCGAAGGAGAAGTGGAGAAGCTGAAGATGTTAAAGTTGAAGGAGAAGTTGAAGTAGGAGAAGGAGAAGGAAGGGTTGTGAAGCTATAGGAGAAGTTGAAGGAGAAGCGAAGTAGAATGAGAAGTGAAAGGGAAGTAGTAGAAGTAGAAGTAGTGGAAAAGTAGAAGTAGATGAAAGAGAAGAAGAAGAAGAAGAAGAAGAAGAAGAAGAAGAAGAAGAAGAAGAAGAAGAAGAAGAAGAAGAAAAAGAAGGAGGAGAAGGAGAAGGAGAAGGAGGAGAAGAAGAAGAAGAAGAAGAAGAAGAAGAAGAAGAAGAAGAAGAAGAAGAAGAAGACGGAGCAAAAGGTGAAGGAGAAGCAGGAGAAGCAGAAGCAGAAGAGGAAGAAGCAGAAGGAGAAGCAGAAAGAGAAGCAGGAGCAGCAGAAGAAGCAGAAGCAGGAGAAGCAGAAGCAGAAGAAAAAGAAGAAGCATGAGAAGCAGAACAGAGGGAGAAGGAGAAGATGTAGAAGCAGAAGGAGAAGCAGAAAGAAAAGCAGAAGAACGAGAAGGAGAAGGAGAAACAGAAGGAGAAGCAGAAGGAGAGGCAGAGGGAGAAGCCGAAGGAGAAGCAGGAAAAGCAGAAGAAGCAGAAGCAAAAGGTGAACCAAAAGAAGCAGGAGAAGCAGAAGAAGAAGCACAAGAACAAGCACAAGCACAAGGAGAAGCAGGAGAAGCAGAAGAATCAGAAGCTGAAGGAGAAGCAGAAATAGGAGAAGGAGAAGGAGGAGAAGCAGAAGCAGAAGGAGAAGCAGAAGCAGAATGAGTAGCAGAAAGAGAAGCAGGAGAAGCACAAGAAACAGAAGCAGGAGAACCCGAAAGAGAAGAAGAAGAAGAAGCAGAAGCAGGAGAAGCTAAGAAGCAGAAGCAACTGAAGCAGAAGCAAAAGAAACAGAAGAAGCACAAGTACCAGAAGCAAAAGCAGAAGTAGAAGCAGAAGAACGAGAAGGAGAAAGAGAAATATAAGGAGAAGCAGAAGGAGAAGCAGAAGCAGAAGGAGAAGCAGAAGTAGGAGAAGGAGAAGGAAGAGCAGCAGAAGCAATAGGAGAAGCAGAAGGAGAAGCAGAAGCAGAATGAGAAGCAGAAAGAGAAGCAGTAGAAGCAGAAGAAGCCGGAATAGCAGAAGCAAAAGAAAGAGGAGAAGAAGAGGAAGAAAAAGAAGAAGAAGAAGAAGATGAAGATGAAGAAGAAGAAGAAGAAGAAGAAGAAGAAGAAGAAGGAGATGAAGGAGAAGGAGAAGTAGAAGAACAAGATGAAAAAGAAGAAGAAGAAGAAGAAGAAGAAGAAGAAGAAGAAGAAGAAGAAGAAGAAGAAGAAGAAGAAGAAGAAGAAGAAGAAGAAGAAGAAGAAGAAGGAGAAGGAGAAGCATAAGGAGAAGAAGTAGAAGCAGAAGAAGCAGAAGCAGTAGAAGCAGAAGCAGTAGAAAAAGAATAAACATAAGAAGAAGAATCAGAGGGAGAAGCAGAAGAAGGAGAAGGAGCAGCAGAAAGAGAAGTAGAAGGAGAAGCAGAAGGAGAAGCAGAAGAAGGAGTAGCAGAAGCAGAGGCAGGAGAAACAGAAGAAGCAGAAGCAGAAGGAGAAGCAAAAAGAGAAGCAGAAGGAGAAGTAGAAGAAGCAGCAGAAGGAGAAGCAGAAGCAGAAGCAGTAAAACAAGCAGGAGAAGCAGAAGCAGAAAGAGAATTAGAAGCAGAAGAAGCAGAAGCAGAAGAAGAAGCAGTAGAAGCATAAGAAGCAGAAGCAGAAGCAGAAGCAGAAGAAGAAGAAGAAGAAGAAGAAGAAGAAGAAGAAGAAGAAGAAGAAGAAGAAGAAGAAGAAGAAGAAGAAGAAGAAGAAGAAGAAGAAGAAGAAGAAGGAGAAGCATAAGGAGAAGCAGAAGAAGCAGAAGCAGGAGAAGCAGAAGCAGGAGAAGCAGAAGATAAAGAATAAGCAAAAGAAGCAGAAGCAGAAGCAGTGGGGGAAGAAGAAGAAGGAGAAGGAGAAGGAGCAGCAGAAGGAGAAGCAGAAGCAGAAAGAGAATCAGAAACAGAAGGAGAACAATCAGGAGAAGCAGGAGAATCAGAAGAAGCAGAAGTAAAAGCAGAAAGAGAAGGAGAAGAAGGAGAAGCAGAAGTAGAATCAGAAGAAACAGAAGAAGAAGAAGCAGAAGAAACAGAAGCAAAAGAAACAGAAGAAGGAGAAGAGCAGAAGCAGAAGCAGAAGGAGAAGCAGAAGCAGAAGGAGAAGCAGAAAGAGAAGCAGGAGAAGCAGAAGAAGCAGGAGAAGCAGATGCAGAAGAAACAGGAGAAGCCGAAGAAGCAGAAGCAGAATCTGAAGCAGAAGGAGAAACAGAAGAAGCACAATC
>NW_012294496.1:0-3364 GCF_000151885.1 Dipodomys ordii | reverse complement strand
TAGCTGAAGAAGCAGGAAAGCTGAAGCAGAGCATGAGAGTTGAAGAATCATGATGACGAAGAAGATGAAGAAGAAGAAGAAGATGAAGTTGATGAAGAAGAAGAAGAAGAAGAAGAAGAAGAAGAAGAAGAAGAAGAAGAAGGAGAAGCAGAAGGAGAAGCAGAAGAAGCAGGAGAAGCAGAAGCAGGAGAAGCAGAAGATAAAGAATCAGCAAAAGAAGCAGAAGCAGAAGCAGTGGGGGAAGCAGAAGAAGGAGAAGGAGAAGGAGCAGCAGAAGGAGAAGCAGAAGCAGAAAGAGAATCAGAAACAGAAGGAGAATAAGAAGGAGAAGCAGGAGAATCAGAAGAAGCAGAAGTAGAAGCAGAAAGAGAAGGAGAAGAAGGAGAAGCAAAAGTAGAATCAGAAGAAACAGAAGATGAAGAAGCAGAAGAAACAGAAGCAAAAGAAACAGAAGAAGGAGAAGAGCAGAAGCAGAAGCAGAAGGAGAAGCAGAAGCAGAAGGAGAAGCAGAAAGAGAAGCAGAAGAAGCAGGAGAAGCAGATGCAGAAAAAACAGGAGAAGCCGAAGAAGCAGAAGCAGAATGTGAAGCAGAAGGAGAAACAGAAGAAGCACAATCTGAAGCAGAAGGAGAAGAAACAGAAATAGTAGAATAAGCAGAAGCAGAAGCACCAGGAGAAGCAGAAGAAGAAGAAGAAGAAGAAGAAGAAGAAGAAGAAGAAGAAGAAGAAGAAGAAGAAGAAGAAGAAGGAGAAGGCGAAAGAGAAGGATTAGGAGTAGGAGAAGCAAAAGGATAAGCAGAAGCAGAAAGAGACGCAGAAGGAGAAGCAGCACGAGAAGTAGGAGAAGCTGGAGAACCAGAAGCAGGAGAAGCAGAAGAAAGAGAAGACGCAGAAGCAGAAGGAGAAGTAGAAGGAGAAATTGAAGCAGAAGCAGAAGGAGAAGCAGAAGCAAAAGGAGAAGCAGAAGAAGGAGAAGGAGAAGGAGAAGCAGAAAGAGAAGCAGAACGAGAAGCAGGAGAAGCAGAAGCAGGAGAAGCAGAAGCAGAAGAAACAGAAGAAGGAGAAGAAGCAGAAGGAGAAGCAGAAACAGAAGGAAAAGCAGAAAGAGAAGCAGGAGAAGCAGAAGAAGCAGCAGCACGAGAAGCAGAAGAAGCAGAATCCGAAGAAGCAGAAGCAGAATCTGACGCAGAAGGAGAAAGAGAAGAAGCACAATCTGAAGCAGAAGCAGAAGAAACAGAAATAGTAGAATAAGCAGAAGGAGAAGCACCATGAGAAGCAGGAAAAGCAGAAGGAGAAGGCGAAAGAGAAGGAGTAGGAGTAGGAGAAGCAAAAGGATAAGCAGAAGCAGAAAGAGACGCAGAAGGAGAAGCAGCACGAGAAGTAGGAGAAGCAGGAGAAGCAGAAGAAACAGAAGACGCAGAAGCAGAATGAGAATCAGAAGGAGAAATTGAAGCAGAAGCAGAAGCAGAAGCAGAAGGAGAAGCAGAAGCAGAAGGAGAAGCAGAAGGAGAAGGAGAAGGAGAAGCAGAAAAAGAAGCAGAACGAGAAGCAGGAGAAGCAGAAGCAGGAGAAGCAGAAACAGAAAAAAGAGAAGAAGGAGAAGAAGCAGAAGCAGAAGGAGAAGCAGAAACAGAAGGAAAACCAGAAAGAGAAGCACGAGAAGCAGAAGAAGCAGCAGCAGGAGAAGCAGAAGCAGAAGAAGCCGAAGAAGCAGAAGCAGAACCTGAAGCAGAAGGATAAGCAGGAGAAGCAGAAGAAGCAGAATCTGGAGAAGCAGAAGGAGAAGCAGAAGCAGAAAGAGAAGCATAAGCAGAAGGAGAAGAGGAGGAGAAGCAGAAGAAACAGAAGAAGCAGAGACAGTAGCAGAAGAAGCAGAAGATGCAGAAGCAGGAGGAGAAGCAGAAGGAAAAGCAGAAGAACGAGAAGGAGAAGGAGAAACAAAGGAGAAGCAGAAAGAGAAGCAGAAGAAGGAGCAGGAGAAGGAAGAGCAGCAGGAGAAGCAGAAAGAGCAGCAGAAGGAGAAGCAGGAGATGCAGCAACAGGAGAAGCAGAAGCAGAAGAAACAGGAGAAGGACAAGAAGCAGAAGCAGAAGGAGAAGCAGAAACAGAAGGAGAAGCAGAAAGAGACGGAGGGGAAGCAGAAGAAGCAGAAGCAGGAGAAGCAGAAGCATAAGAATCCGAAGAAGCAGAAGCAGAACCTGAAGCAGAAGGAGAAGCAGGAGAAGGAGAAGAAGCAGAATCTGGAGAAGCAGAATGAGAAGCAGAAGGAGAAGCAGAAGCAGAAAGAGAATCAAAAGCAGAAGGAGAAGCAGAAAAAACAGAAGAAGTAGAAACAGTAGCCGTTGTAGCAGAAGCAGAAGGAAAAGCAGAAGAACAAGAAGGAGAAGGAGAAACAGAAGTAGAAGCAGAAGGAGAAGCAGAAAGAGAGGCGGGTAAAGCAGCAGCAGAAGAAGAAGCACAAGGAGAATCAGAAGGAGAAGCAGAGGAAGGAGAAGGAGAAGCAGAAGTAGAAGAAGATGCAGAAGGAGAAGCAGGAGAAACAGAAGAAGCAGAAGCAGAAGGAGAAGCAGGAAAAGCAGAAGAAGCAGAAGCAAAAGTTGAAGCGAAAGAAGGAGAAGGAGAAGCAGAAGCAGAAGAAGAAGCATAAGGACAAGCACAAGCAGAAGGAGATGCAGAAGGAGAAGCAGGAGAAGAAGAAGAAGCAGAAGCTGAAAGGAGAAGCAGAAGTAGGAGAAGGAGGATAAGAAGAAGCAGAAGGAGAAGCAGAAGAGGAATGAGAAGCAGAAAAAGAAACAGGAGAAGCACAATAAGCAGAAGCAGGAGAAGCCGAAAGAGTATAAGCAGAAGAAGCAGAAACAGAAGCAGAAGTAGAAGAAGAAGCAGAAGCAGAAGCAGCAGAAGAAGTAGAACCAGAAATTCAGGCAGGAGAAACAGAAGAAGCAGGAGCAGAAGGAGAAGCAAAAAGAGAAGCAGAAGGAGAAGTAGAAGAAGCAGCAGAAGGAGAAGCAGAAGAAGAAGCAGAAAAACAAGCAGGAGAAGCAGAAGCAGAAAGAGAATTAGAAGCAGAAGAAGCAGAAGCAGAAGAAGAAGCAGTAGAAGCATAAGAAGCAGAAGCAGAAGAAGAAGAAGAAGAAAAAGAAGAATAAGCAGAAGAAGAAGAAGAAGAAGAAGAAGAAGAAGAAGAAGAAGAAGAAGAAGAAGAAGAAGAAGGAGAAGCATAAGGAGAAGCAGAAGAAGCAGAAGCAGGAGAAGCAGAAGCAGGAGAAGCAGAAGATAAAGAATAAGCAAAAGAAGCAGAAGCAGAAGCAGTGGGGGAAGCAGAAGAACGAGAAGGAGAAGGAGCAGCAGAAGGAGAAGCAGAATGA
>NW_012294495.1:0-3217 GCF_000151885.1 Dipodomys ordii | reverse complement strand
CCCGCTGTGTCCCCCGCTCTGTCCCCGCTGTCCCCTGCTGTGTCCCTGCTGTGTCCCCTACTGTGTCCCCGCTGTGTCCCCTGTGTGTCCCGCTGTGTCCCCTGCTGTGTCCTCCGCTGTGTTCCGCTGTGTCCCTGCTGTATCCCAGCTGTGCCCCGCTGTGTCCCCCACTTTGTCCCTGCTGTGTCCCGCTGGGTCCCGCTGGGTCCCGCTGGGTCCCCGCTTTGTCCCACTGTCTCCCCGCTGTTTCCCCGGCTGCGTCCCGCTGTGTCCCCCGCTGTGTCCCGCAGTCTCCCGCTGTGTCCCCGCTACCCCCTCTCTGTCCCGCTGTGTCCCCGTTATCCCCCGGTGTGTGCCCTCTGTCCCCCTCTCTGTCACCGCTGTGTCCCACTGTGTCCCGCTGTGTCCCGCTGTGTCCCAGCTTTGTTACCGCTGTGTCTGGCTGTGTCCCGCTGTGTCCACCGCTGTGTCCCCGCTGTGTCCCCGCTGTGTCCCGCTGTGTCCCCGCTGTGTCCCCGCTGTGTCCCCGCTGTGTCCCGCTGTGTCTTCGCTGTGTCCCCTGCTGTGTCCCAGCTGCTTCCCGATTTGTCCAGCTGTGTCCCACTGTGTCCCCCGCTGTGTCCCCTGCTGTGTCCCCCGCTGTGTCTCGCTGTGTCCCCTGCTGTGTCCCGCTGTGTCCCCCACTGTGTTCCCCGCTGTGTCCCCGATGTGTCCCCACTCTGTCCCGCTGTGGTCCGATGTGTCCTCGCTGTGTTCCCCGCTGTGTTCCGCTTTGTCCCCCGCTGTGTCCCGCTGCATCCCAGCTTTTTCCCGCTGTGTCCCCCTCTGTGTCCCGCTGTGTCCCCGTTGTCCCCCGTTGTGTCCCCTCTGTCCCCCGCAGTTTCCCCATTGTGTCCCGCTGTGTCCCGCTGTGTCCCCGCTGTATCCCTGGTGTGTCCTGCTGTTTCCCCGCTGTGTCCCCGCTGTGTCCTCGCTGTCCCCCGCAGTGTTCCGCTGTGTCCCTGCTGTCCCCCGGTGTGTCCCCGCTGTCCCAGGCTCTATCCCCCGCTGTGTGCCGCTGTGTCCCCCACTGTGTCCCGCTGTGTCCCTGCTGTGTCCCGCTGTGTCCCCGCTGTGTCCCCGCTGTGTCCCGCTGTGTCCCCGCTGTGTCCCCGCTGTGTCCCCGCTGTGTTCCACTCTCTCCCGCTGTGTGCGGCTCTGTGTCCCCCGCTGTGTCCCCCGCTGTGTCCCGCTGTGTCCCAGTGTGTCCCGCTTTGTCCCCCACTGTGTCCCGCTGTGTCCCTGCTGTGTCCCCGCTGTTTCCCGCTGTGTACCCCGCTGTGTCCCACTGTGTCCCGCTGTGTCCCCCCCTGTGTTCCCCTCTGTGTCCCGCTGTGCCCCTGCTGTGTCCCCGCTGTGTCCTGCTATGTCCCCACTGTGTAATGCTGTGTCCCCCTTTGTGTCCCGCTGTGTCCCCGCTGTGTCCCCGCTGTGTCCCTGCTGTGTCCCGCTGTGTCCTGCTGTGTCCCGCTGTGTGCCTGCTGTCCCCTGGTGTGTCCCCCTCTGTGTCCGGCTGTGTCCCGCTGGGTCTCTGCTGTGTCCCGCTGTGTGCCTGCTGTGTCCCGCTGTGTGTCTGCTGTGTCCCGCTGTGTGCCTGCTGTCCCCCGGTGTGTCCCCTTATGTGTCCCGCTGTGTCCCCCACTGTGTCCCTGCTGTGTCCGCGCTGTGTCCCGCTGTCCCCCGATGTGTCCCCACTGTGTCCTCGTTGTGTCCCGCTGTGTCCCACTGAGTCCTCTGCTGTGTCCCTCGCTGTGTCCCACTGTGTCCCCCGCTGTGTCCCGCTGTGTCCCCGCTGTGTCCCGCTGTGTCTGCCTCTGTGTCCCCGCTGTGTCCCGCTGTGTCCCCGCTGTGTCACCCTGTGTCCCGCTGTGTCCCCCGTCGTGTCCCATTATGTTCCCCGCTGAGTCCGGCTATGTCCCGCTGTGTCCTCGCTTTGTCCCCGCTGTGTCCCTCTGTGTCCCACTGTGTCCCCGCTGTGTCCTGCTGTGTGCCGCTGTGTCCCCGTTGTTCCCCGCTGTGTCCCGCTGTTTCCTCGTTGTCCCCTGGTGTGTCCCCACTGTCCCCCGCTGTTTCCCTCGCTGTGTCCCGCTGTGTCCTGCTGTGTCACCCGCTGTGTGCCGCTGTGTCTCCCGCTGTGTCCCCTGCTGTGTCCGGCTGTGTCCTGCTGTGTCCCCGCTGTGTCCCCACTGTGTCCCCGCTGTGTCCCACTGTGTCCCCCACTGTATCCCGCTGTGTCCTCACTCTGTCCCTCATTGTGTCCCGCTGTGTCCGCGCTGTGTCCCCAGCTGTGTCCCGCTGTGTCTGCGCTGTGTCCCCCGCTGTGTCCCGCTGTGTCCGCCTCTGTGTCCCTTGCAATGTCCCGCTGTTTCCCCGCTGTGTCCCCGCTGTGTCCCGCTGTGTCCGCCTCTGTGTCCCCGCTGTGTCCCCGCTATGTCCCGCTGTGTCCCGTTGTGTCCCCACTGTGTCCTCGCTCTATCCCCTACTGTGTCACACTGGATCCCCCGTGTGTCCCCGCTCTGTCCCTGCTTTGTCCTCCTTTGTCCCCCTGTGTCTTTGCTATGTCCCCACTGCGTCCCCGGGCAAAACTTCATGGGTGTACAAGAAACCACGGTGGATTTACAAGGAGATGTTCACCCAGAACAACCGGAGGCCTACCGGCAGCTAGATTCCAGAAGTCTTCCTAAGAAGCCTTGAAAGCAGTGAAACGCTCCTATGTTGCAATAACTCAGAACCTCATTCTGAGTGTTAACGGCAGAGGTCATTTGGCTGAACAAAACCGTGGACTAATTAGAGCCACTTGTAGGCAGTGCCGTCCATAGTGCTGGATGGAGAGTGGTCGTGTGCCAAACAACTGAGCGTAGTTCTCCAAACTTTCACAGAGTGCCATAAGTAGAGGTTCAACTTACTGCTCCTGCTGAGTAGAATGTAGCCGTCAAAGCTGGAATCAAGAGCACTCAGGTGAGAAGAATGGGAAGCAGATATACCGAGTCAGCTGGCAGTGTCCTAAGGGGAGCAGAATATCTTGTTGCCACGCCTGAATGTTTGCAACCACGGCAGACTATGCAGGCAAAATTGTGCAGCAATGGAAACTGCGTACACTGGCCAAAATTCACGGGTGTATAAGAAACCATGCTGAACACAACCGTGGCAATAGTTAGAGGCAGATGTAGGCAGTTGA
>NW_012294494.1:0-5752 GCF_000151885.1 Dipodomys ordii | reverse complement strand
CTGCTGGGTCCCACTGTATCGACGCTGTGTCCTGCTGGGTCCCACTGTGGTCCTCGCTGTGTTCCTCATTGTGTCCCGCTGTGTCCCCCGCTGTGTCCCCGCTGTGTCCCTGCTGTGTCCCTGCTGTGTCGCCGCTGTGTCCTGCTGAGTCCTGCTGTGTCCTCGCTGTGTCCCACGCTGTGTTCCACTGTGTCCCCCGCTGTGTCCCGCTGTGTCCCGCTGTGTCCCCCGCTGTGTCCCGCTGTGTCCCGCTGTGTCCCTGCTGTGACCCTCTCTGTCCCCGCTGTATTGACGCTGTGTCCCGTTGTGTCCCACTGTGTCCGCGCTGTGTTTCCGGCTGTGTCCCGCTGTGTACCAGTCTGTGTCCCCCGCTCTGTCCCTCTGTGTCCCCTCTCTGTCCCCTGCTGGCCCCCGCTGTGTCCCCCGCTGTGTCTCGCTGTGTCGCCCGCTTTGTCTCGCTGTGCCCCTGCAGTGTCCCCGCTGTGTCCCACTGTGTCACACTGTGTCCAGTGTTGTCTCGCTTTGGCCCCCGCTGTGACCTCGCTGTGTTTCTCGCTGTGTCCCGCTGTGTACCCTTCTGTGTCCTCCGCTGTGTCCCGCTGTGTCCCCCTCTGTGTCCCGCTGTGTCCCGCTCTGTCCCTGCTGTGTCCCGCTGTGTCCCCCTGTGTCCCCCCGGCTGTGTCCCGCTATGTTCCCGCAGTGTCCCCGCTGTGTCCCGCTGTGTCCCACTGTGTCCCGTGGTATCCCAGTTTGTCCTTCGCTGTGTCCCCAGGTGAGTCCCCGCAGTGTCCCGCTGTGTCCCACACTGGGTCCCGCTGTGTCCCCACAGGGTCACCGCTGTTTCCCGCTGTGACCCGCTGTGTTCCGTGGTGTCTCGCTTTGTCCCCCGCTGTGTCCCCCGCTGAGTCCCCGCTGTGTCCCCCGCTTTGTACCGCTGTGTCCCCGCAGTGTCCCCGCTGTGTCCCGCTGTGTCACACTGTCCCGTGGTGTCCTGCTTTGTCCCCCGCTGTGTCCCCCACTGAGTCCCCTCTGTGTCGCAACTGTGTCCCGCTGTGTCATCGCTGTGTCCCCCGCTGTGTCCCGCTGTGTCCCCCGCTGTGTTCCGCTGTGTCCCGGCTGTATCGATGCTAGGTCCCGCTGGGTCCCGCTGTGTCATCCCTGTGTCCCCCGCTGTGTCCCGCTGTGTCCCCGACTGTGTCCAGCTGTGTCCTTTTGTGTCACGCTGTTTCCCCGCTGTGTCCCTGCTGTGTCCCTCTGTGTACCCCGCTGTGTCCAACTTTGTCCCCGCTGTGTCTCGCTGTGTCCCACGCTCTGTCCCACACTGTGTCCCACAGTGTCCCCCGCTGTGTCCCGCTGTGTCCCCCGCTATGTCCCACTGTGTCCCTCGCTGAGTCCCCGCTTTGTCACCGCTGTGTCCCGCTGTTTCCTCGCTGTGTCCCCTGCTGTCTCCCTCTCTGTCCCCCGCTGTGTCTCACGCTTTGACCCCACTGTGTCCCACTGTGTCCCACTGTGTCCGGCTGTGCCCCCACTGTGTCCCGTTGTGTCCACAGTGTGTACCACCGTGTGTAACGCTGTGTGCCCGCTGTATCGACGCTGTGTCCCGCTGTATCCTGGCTGTGTCCCCCGCTGTCTCCAGCTCTGTCCCCCGCTGTGTCTCATGCTTTGTACCCGTTGTGTCCCACTGTGTCCCGCTGTGTCCCGCTGTGCCCCCACTGTGTCCCGTTGTGTCCACAGCTGTGTACCACGCTGTGTAACGCTGTGTGCCCGCTGTATCGACACTGTGTCCCGCTGTGTCCTGCTGTGTCCTCGCTGGGTCTCCCGCTGGGTCCCGCTGTGTCCCCCGCTGTGTCCCGCTATTTCCCGCTGTGTCCTCGCTGTGTCCCCCGCTGTGTCCCGTTGTGTTCCTAGCTGTGTACCCCGTTGTGTCCTGCTGTATCGACTCTGTGTCCCACTGGGTCCCGCTGTTTCCTTCCTGTGTTCCCCGCTGTGTCTCGCTGTGTCCCCGCTGTATCGACGCTGTGTCCCCGCTGTGTGCCCGCTGTGTCCCGCTGTGTACCCCACTGTGTCCAGCTGTGTCACCGCTGTGTCTCGCTGTGGCCACTCTCTCTCTCCGCTGTCCCCCGCTGTGTCCCCCGCTGTGGCCCGCTGTGTCCCACTTTGTCCCCCGCTTTGTCCTGCTGTGTCCCGCAGTGTCCCCGCTGTGTCCCGCTGTGTAACACTGTGTCCCGTGTTGTCCCACTTTGTCCCACGCTGTGTCCCCCGCTGAGTCCCCTCTGTGTCGCCGCTGTGTCCCTCTGTGTCCTCGCTGTGTCCCCCGCTGTCTCCGGCTTTGTCTCCCGCTGTGTTCCGCTGTGTCCCGCTGTGTCCCCGCTGTGTCCCCAGCTGTGTCCCGCTGTGTCCTGCTGTGTCCTCCCTGTGTCCCCAGATGTGTACCCCACTGTGTCCCACTGTGTCCCGGCTGTATCGATGCTAGGTCCCGCTGGGTCCCGCTGTGTCATACCTGTGTCCCCCGCTGTGTCCCGCTGTGTCCCCGGCTGTCTCTGCTGTGTCCCCGCTGTGTCCCGCTTTGTCCCACTGTGTACAGCTGTGTCCCCCGCTGAGTCCCGCTGTGTCCCAATGTGTCCCAATGTGTCCTCGCTCTGTCCCCCGCTGTGTCGCGCTGTGTCCCCCGCTGTGTCCCACCGTGTCCCCGCAGGGTCACTGCTGTTTCCCGCTGTGTCCCGCTGTGTTCCGTGGTGTCCCTCTTTGTCCCCCATTGCGTCCCCCACTGAGTCCCCGCTGTGTCACTGCTGTGTCCCGCTGTGTCCTCGCTGTGTCCCCCGCTGTCTCCCTCTCTGTTCCCCGCTGTGTCGCACTGTGTCCCGCTGTGTCACCTGCTGTGTCCCGCAGTGTCTCGGTGTGCCCGCACTCTGTCCCGTTGTGTCCACAGCTGGGTACCAGGCTGTGTAACACTGTGTCCCCGGTGTATCGACGCTGTGTCCTGCTGTGTCCCGCTGGGTCCTCGCTGTGTTCGCCGCTGTGCCCCGCTGTGTCCCCAGCTGTGTCCCCCACTGTGTCCCGCTGTGTCCTCGATGGGTCCCCCGCTGTGTCCTGCTGTGTCCCCCACTGTGTTCCGCTGTGTCCCGCTATGTCCCGCTCAGTCCCTGCTGTGTCCCGCTCTGTCCCGCTGTGTCCCATCTGTGTGCCCACTGTGTCCCGCTGTGTCCCGCTGTGTACTCTGTTGTGTCCAGCTGTGTCACCGCTGTGTCTCGCTTTGTCCCCTCTCTGTCTCCGCTGTCCCCCGCTGTGTCCCCCGCTGTGTCCCGCTGTGTCCCGCTGTTTCCCCCGCTTTGTCCCGCTGAGTCCCCTCTGTGTTGCCGCTGTGTCCCGCTGTGTCCTCGCTGTGTCCCACTATGTTCTCGCAGTGTTCACGCTGTGTACCGCTGTGTCCCGCTGTGTCCCCCGCTTTGTTCCCCGCTATGTCCTGCTGTGTCCCCCGCTGTGTCCCGCTCTGTCCTGGCTGTTTCCCCCACTGTGTGCCGCTGTGTCCTCGCTGTGTCCCCCGCTGTGTCCCGCTGTGTCCTTTTGTGTCACGCTGTTTCCCCGCTGTGTCCCTGCTGTGTCCCTCTGTGTACCCCGCTGTGTCCAGTTTTGTCCCCGCTGTGTCTCGCTGTGTCCCACGCTCTGTCCCACACTCTCCTGCCTTGTCCCGCTACCCCGTTGTGTCCCACTATGTTCCCGCAGTGTCCCCGCTGTGTACCGCTCTGTCCCGCTTTGTCCTTGCTGTGTACCCCACAGTGTCCCGTTGTGTCCCCAGCTGTGCACCCCGCTGTGTCCCGCTGTGTCTCCGCTGTAACGACGCTGGGTCCTGCTGGGTCCCGCTATGTCCTCCCTATGTTCCCTGCTGTGTCCCGTTGTGTCCCCAGCTGTGTACCTCACTGTGTCCCACTGTGTCCCCGCTGTATCGACGCTCGGTCCCGCTGGGTCCCGCTGTGTCCTCCCTGTGTCCCCCACTGTGTCCCGCTATGTCCGCCACTGTGTCCCGCTGTGTCTACTGCTTTGTCGCCGCTGTGTCCTGCTGTGTCCCGCTGTGTCCTCGCTCTGTCCCACGCTGTGTTCTGCTTTGGCCTCACTGTTTTCCCCGCTGTGTACCCCTCTGTGTCCCCCGCTGTTTCCCGCTGTGTCCCCCGCTGTGTCCCTGCTGTGTACCCGCTGTGTCCCGCTGTGTCCCGCTGTGTAATGCTGTGTCCCCCGCTGAGTCCCGCTGTGTCCCCGCTGTGTCCCAATGTGTCCTCGCTCTGTCCCCCGCTGCGTACCGCTGTGTCCTTCCTGTGTCCCCCGCTGTGTCCCGCTGTGTCCCGCTGTGGCCCCCGCTGTGGCCCCCGCTATGTCCCGCTGTGTCCACCGCTGTGTCCCCCACTGTGTCCCGCTGTGTCCCCCGCTGAGTCCCGCTGTGTCCCCCGCTGAGTCCCCACTGTGTCCCCGCTCTGTCCCGTTGTGTCCCCCGCTGTGTCCTGCTGTGTCCCGCTGTGTCCCGCTGTGTCCTTGCTGTGACCCGCTCTGTCCCCACTGTATCGACGCTGTGTCCCGCTGTGTCCTGCTGTGTCCCGCTGTGTCCCGCTGTGGCCCCGCTGTGGCCCCCGCTATGTCCCGCTGTGTCCACCGCTGTGTCCCGCTCTGTCCTTGCTGTGTCCACCACTGTGTGCCGCTGTGTCCTCGCTGTGTCCCCCGCTGTGTCCCGCTGTGTCCTTTTGTGTCACGCTGTTTCCCCGCTGTGTCCCTGCAGTGTCCCTCTGTGTACCCCGCTGTGTCCAACTTTGTCCCCGCTGTGTCTCGTTGTGTCCCACGCTCTGTCCCACACTGTGTCCCGCAGTGTCCTCCACTGTGTCCCGCTGTGTCCCCCGCTGATTCCCCACTGTGTCCCCGCTCTGTCCCGTTGTGTCCCCCGCTGTGTCCTGCTGTGTCCCGTTGTGTCCCGCTGTGTCTCTGCTGTGACCCGCTCTGTCCCCACTGTATCGACGCTGTGTCCCGCTGTGTCCCGCTGTGTCCGCGCTGTTTTCCCCCTGTGTCCCGCTGTGTACCCCTCTGTGTCCCCCGCTGTGTCCCGCTGTGTCCCCTGCTGTGACCTGCTGTGTCCCGCTGTGTCCCCCACTGTGTCCCTGCTTTCTCCCCGGTGTGTCCCACTGTGTCCCGCTGTGTACTGCTGTGTCTCCCGCTGAATTCCGCTGTGTCCCCACTGTGTCCCAATGTGTCCTCGCTGTGTCATGCTCTGTCATGCTCCGTCCCCGCTGTGTCCCGCTGTGTCCTGCTGTGTCCCCATTGTGTGCCCGCTGTGTCCCTCTGTGTACACCGCTGTGTCCAGCTGTGTCCCCGCTGTGTCCCGCTGTGTCCCCTGTCCCCTGTTGTCCCCCGCTTTGTCCCCCGCTGTGTCCCGCTGTGTCTCGCTGTGTTACACTGTGTCCCGTGTTGTCCCGCTTGGTCCCCCGCTGTGACCTCGTTGTGTTTCCCGCTGTGTCCCTCTGTGTACCACTCTGTGTCCCCAGCTGTGTCCCGCTGTGTACCCCGCTGTGTCCAGCTATGTTCCCGCAGTGTCCCCGCTGTCTCCCGCTGTGTCCTCGCTGTGTCCACCGCTGTGTCCAGTTGTGTCCCCAGCTGTGTACCCCGCTGTGTCCCGCTGTGTCCCCACTGTATCAAAGCTGTGTCCTGCTGGGTCCCGCTGTGTCCTCGCATAATGTTCCCCGTTGTGTCCTGCTATGTCCCCCGCTGTGTCCCC
>NW_012294493.1:0-5754 GCF_000151885.1 Dipodomys ordii | reverse complement strand
TCATGGGACACAGCGGGACACAGCGGGACACAGCGGGGACAGAGCGGGACACAGTCGGACACAGCGGGACACAGCGGGGGACACAGCGGGAGACAAAGAGGGACACCACGGAACACAGCGGGACACAGCAGGAAACAGCAGTGACACTGTGGGGACACAGTGGGACACAGCAGGGGACACAGAGGGGGACAGAGTGGGACACAGTGGGGGACACAGCTGGACACAGCAGGGGAAACAGTGGGGGACACAGCGGGACACAGCGGGACACAGCGAGGACACAGCGGGACAGAGCGGGACACTGTAGGGCACAGCGGGGGACACAGCAGGACACAGCGGAGGACACAGCGAGGACACAACGGAACACAGAGTGGGACACAGTGAGGACACAGCGGGAAACATCGGGACACAGCCGGGTCCCAGCAGTGGACACAGCGGGACACAGTGGGGGACACAGCGGGACACAGCGGGGGACACAAGGAGGACTCAGCGGGACAAAGGGGGGACACAGCGGCGACTCACCGGGGGATATAGCAGGGGACAAAGCGGGACTCCACAGAACACAGTGGGAAACAGCGGGACACAGCGGGGAAACTGCGGGGACACAGGGAGACAAAGCGTGGGACACATAGGGACACAGCGGGGGACACAGTGGGGGACACAGCGGGACACAGCGGGACACAGCAGGGGGACACAGCGAGGACACCACGGAACACAGTGGGACACAGCGGGAAACAGAGGGGAACCTGCGGGGACACAGTGGTACACAGTGGGGGACACAGTGGGAAACATCGGGGGACACAGCGGGACACAGTGGGGGACAAAGCCAGGACACAGCAGGACACAACGGGACACAGCAGGGGGACACAGCGAGGACACCACGGAACACAGCGGGACACAGCGGGAAACAGAGGGGAACCTGCGGGGACACAGTGGTACACAGTGGGGGACACAGTGGGAAACAGCGGGGGACACAGCGGGACACAGTGGGGGACAGAGCGTGGTACACAGCGAGGCACAGCGGGGACAAAGCTGGACACAGCGGGGTACACAGAGGGACACAGCTGGGACACAGCGGGGAAACAGCGTGACACAGCAGGACACAGTGGGAAACAGCGGGGGACACAGCGAGGACACAGCGGCACACAACGGGGGACACAGCAAGGACACAGTGGGACACAGCGGGGGACACAGCAAGACATAGCGGGGGACACAGCGGGGGACACAGAGGGACACAACGGGACTCAGCTGGGGACACAGCAGTACACAGCGGGACACAGCGGGGACACAGCAGGGACACAGCGGGGGACACAGGGATGACACAGCGGGACCCAGCGGGACCCATCGTCGATACAGCAGGGACAAAGCGGGACACAGAGGGTAAAAAAGGGAGGACACAGCGGAACACAGCGGGGACACAGCCGGAGACACAGCGGGACACAGTGGCGGACACAGCGGGACACAGCGGGGAACACAGCGAGGACACAGCGGGACCCTGCGCGACACAGCGTCGATACAGCAGGGACAGAGCGATACACAGCGAGGTACACAGCTGTGAACACAGCGGGACACAGCGCGACACAGTGGGACACAGCAGGCACAAAGCTTGAGACACAGCGGGGTACAGAGCGGGAGACAGCGGGGGACACAGCGAGGACACAGCGGGACACAGCGCTGACACTGCGGGGGACACAGCGGTACACAGCGGGGAACACAGCGGGGGACACAGCGGGACACAGCGGGACACAGCGGGGGACACAGGGAGGACACAGCGGGACACAGCGGGAGACAAAGCGAGGACACATTGGGACACAGCAGCGACACAGCGGGGACTCAGCGGGGGACACATCGGGATACAGCAGAGAACACAGCAAGGACACAGCGGGACACAGTGAGACATAGCGGGACACAGCGGGGGACACAGCTGGGACACAACGGGACACTCGGGGGACACAGCGAGGACACAGCGGGACACAGCAGGACACAGCGGGGACACTGCGGGAACATAGTGGGACACAGCGGCGACACAGATGGGTCTCAGCAGGACAAAGCGGGGGACACAGCGGGACACAGCGGGACACAGCTAGGGACACAGCGGGGACAAAGCGGCAGACAGCCGGGGACACAGAGAGGACACAGCGGGACACAGCGGCGACACAGATGGGACTCAGTGGGACAAAGCGGGGGACACAGCGGGACACAGCGGGACACAGTGGGGGACACAGCGGGGGACAGCGGAGACAGAGAGGGGCCAAAGCGAGACACAACGGTGACACAGCTGGACACAACAGAGTACACAACGGGACACAGCGGGCACCACACAGCGGGGACACAGCGGGACATAGCGGGACAAAGCGGAACACAGCGGGTGTCACAGCGGGACACAGCAGGGGACCCAGAAAGGACACAGCGGGACACAGCGGGAGACACAGCTGGGGACACAGCGGGACACAGCGGGGAACACATCGAGGACACAGCGGGACCCAGCAGGAGACAGCGTCGATACAGCAGGGACACAGCGGGACACAGCGGGACACAGCGGGACACAGCTGGGGACACAGCTGGGACACAGGGGGACACAGCGGATCACAGCGAGGGACAAAGCGGGAGACAGCGGGGGACACAGCGAGGACACAGGGGGACACAGCGGCGACACAGAGGGGACTCAGCGGGGGACACAGCGTGGGACAAAGTGGGACACCACGGGACACAGTGTTACACAGCGGGACACAGCGGGGACACTGCAGGACACAGCAGGACAAAGCGGGGGACACGGCGGGACACAGCGGGACACAGCGGGGGACCCAGCGGGGGACAGCGGAGACAGAGAGTGGCCACAGCCAGACACAGCAGTGACACAACTGGACACAGCGGGATACACAGCGGGACAGAGCGGGGACAAAGCGGGACACAGCTGGACACAGCGGGACACAGCGGGGAACACAGCGAGGACACAGCGGGACACAGCGTCGATACAGCGGGGACATAGCGTTACACAGCGTGGTACACAGCGTGGTACACAGCTGTGGACACAACGGGACACAGTGGGGGCACAGGAGGACACAGCGATACACAGTGGGACACAGCGGGGACAAAGCATGAGACAAAGCGGGGGACACAGAGGGAGACAGTAGGGGACTCAGCGAGGACACAGCGGCACACAACGGGACACAGCGGGAAACAGAGGTGAACCTGCGGGGACACAGCGGGACACAGCGGGACACAGCGGGACACAGCAGGGGGACACAGCGAGGACACCATGGAACACAGCGGGACACAGCAGGAAACAGAGGTGAACCTGCGGGGACACAGCGGGACACAGTGGGGGACACAATGCGAAACAGCGGGACACAGCGGGACACAGTGGGGGACAGAGTGTGGGACACACCGAGTCACAGCGGGGAAAAAGCTGGACACAGCGGGGTACACAGAGGGAAACAGCGGGGACACAGTGGGGAAAGAGCGTGACACAGCAGGACACAGCGGGAAACAGCCGGGGACACAGCGAGGACACAGCGGCACAGAATGGGGGACACAGCAAAGACACAGTGGGACACAGCGGGGAACACAGCGAGACATAGCGGGGGACACAGCGGGGGACACAGAGGGACACAGCGGGACACAGTGGGGGACATAGCGAGGACACATTGGGACACAGCGCGGACACAGCGGGACTCAGCGGGGCACAGCAGTACACAGTGGGACACACCGGGACACAGCAGGGACACAGCAGGGACACAGCGGGGGACACAGCGGGACACAGCGGGGGACACAGGGAGGACACAGCGGGACCCAGGTGAACCCAGTGTCGATATGGCAGGGACACAGCAGGACACAGCGGGGAAAAAAGCGAGGACACAGCGGGACACAGTGGGACACAGCGTGGGACAAAGCGGGAGACAGCATGGGACACAGCGAGGACACAGCGGGACACAGCGGCGACACTTAGAGGACTCAGCGGGGGACACAGTGGGGGACAGAGCGGGACACAGCGGGACACTGCGGGGCACAGCGGGGGACACAGCAGGACACAGCGGGACACTGCGGGGCACAGCGGGGGACACAGCGGGACACAGCGGGGGACACAGGGAGGACACAGCTTAACACAGCATGGGACAAAGCGAGGACACAGCGGGACACAGCGAGACACAGCGGGACACAGCGGGGACCCAGCAGTGGACACAGTGGGACACAGCGGGGGACAAAGCAGGACACCAAGGAACACAGCAGGACACAGCGTGAAACAGCGGTGAACCTTCGGGGACACAGCGGGACACAGCGGGGAACACAGCGGGACCCAGCGGGACACAGCGGGGGACACAGCGGGACACAGCGTCTATAGAGCGGGGACACAGAGGGACACAGCGGTGACACAGCGGGACACAGCAGGACCCAGCGGGGAAACAGGGGGGACACAGTGGGACACAGCGAGTACACAGCGGGACACAGCGGGACAATGCGGGGCACAGCGGGGGACACAGCGGGACAAAGCGGGGGACACAGAGAGGACACAGCGGAACACAGCATGGGACAAAGCGAGGACACAGCGGGAAACAGCGAGACACAGCGGGACCCAGCGGGGACCCAGCAGTGGACACAGCGGGACACAGCGGGGGACAAAGCAGGACACCACGGAACACAGCAGGACACAGCGTGAAACAGCGGTGAACCTGCGGGGAAACAGCGGTACACAGCGGGAGACACAGCGGGACCCAGCGGGACACAGCGGGGGACACAGCCGGACACAGCAGGGATACAGCGGGGACACAGCGGGACCCAGCAGGACACAGCGGGGGACACAGCGGGACACAGCGGGACACAGCGGGGGACACAGCAGGGACACAGCGGGGGACACAGCAGGGACACAGTGGGACACAGTAAGATACAGCGTGGGACAAAGCGGGAGACAGCGGAGGACACAGCGAGGACACAGCTGGACACAGCGGGGACACAGAAGGGACTCAGCAGGGGACATAGAGGGGGAAAAGCGGGACACCACGGGACACAGTAGGACACAGCGGGACACAGCGGGGACACTGCGGGACACAGCCTGGGGACACAGCGGTGGACGGCAGGGGACAGAGAAGGGACAGAGCGGGACACAGAGGGGACACAGCTGGACACAGAAGGGTACACAGCGGGGCACAGCGGACTCACAACAGGGACAGAGCTGGACACAGAGGGACACAGAGGGGACAGAGCGGGACACAGCGGGACACAGCAGGGGACTCAGCAAGACACAGCGGGGGACACAGGGAGGACACAGCTGGACACTGAGGGAGACAGAGCGAGGACACAGCCGGACACAGCGAAACACAGCGTGACACAGTGGAGACACAGCAGGGGACACAGTGGGACACAGCGGGGGACACAGAGGGACATAGCGGGGTACACAGCAGGGACAAAGCGGGACACAGCGGGGGACACAGCGAGGACAAAGCGGGAAACAGCGGTGACACAGCGGGACACAGCTGGGGACACTGCGGGACACAGCGGGACCCAGCGGGGACAAAGCGTGAGACACAGCGGTGGACAGAGCGGGAGACAGAGGCGCAACAGCGAGGACACAGCGGAATACAGCGGGGACACAGAGGTGGCTCCGGGGGGGCCACAGCGGGGGACAAAGCCGGACACCACGGAACACTGCGGGACACAGCGTGAAACAGCGGTGAACCTGCGGGGACACAGCGGGGGACACAGCGGGACACAGCGGGGACACAGCGGGGGCACTGCGGGACCCAGCAGTACACAGCGGGA
>NW_012294492.1:0-5754 GCF_000151885.1 Dipodomys ordii | reverse complement strand
GGCCTCGCTGTGTTCCCCGCTGTGTCCCGCTGTGTCCCCCGTTGTGTCCACCGCTGTGTCCTCGCTGTGTCCCCCGCTGTGTCCCGGTGTGTCCTCGCTGTGTCCCCCGCTGTGTCCAGCTGTGTCCCCCGCTGTGTCCCGTTGTGTCCGACTGTGTCCCGCTCTGTCCCCACTGTGTCCCGCTGTGTCCCGCTGTGTCCCCGCTGTGTGCCCGCTGTGTCCCGCTGTGTACCCCGCTGTGTCCAGCTGTGTCCTTTTGTGTCACACTCTTTCCCTCTGTGTCCCTGCTGTGTCCCTCTGTGTACCCCGCTATGTCCAGCTTTGTCCCCGCTGTGTCTCGCTGTGTCCCATGCTCTGTCCCACACTGTGTCCCGCAGTGTCCTCCGCTGCGTCCCGCTGTGTCCCCCGCTGTCTCCCACTTTGTCCCACGCTGTGTCCCGCTCTATCCCGCTGTGTCCTCGCTCTGTCCCCCGCTGTGTCCCGCTGTGTCCCCGCTGTGTCCCAAGCTGTGTCCCGCTGTGTTCCGCTGTGTCCTCGCTGTGTCCCCTGCTGTGTCCCATTGTGTCCCCAGCTGTGTACCCTGCTGTGTCCCGCTGTGTGCCCGCTGTATCGACGCTGTGTCCCGCTGGGTCCCGCTGTGTGCCCCACTGTGACCCTCTGTGTCCCCAACTGTGTACCCTGCTGTGTAACGCTTTGTCTCGGCTGTATCGACGCTGTGTCCCGCTGGGTCCCGCTGGGTCCTGCTGTGTCCCGCTGTGTACCCCGCTGTGTCCTGCTATGTTCCCGCACTGTCCCCGCTGTGTCCCGCTGTGTCCCACTGTGTCCCGTGGTGTCCCAGTTTGTCCCCGCTGTGTCTCGCTGTGTCCCACGCTCTGTCCCACACTGTGTCCCGCAGTGTCCCCCGCTGTGTCCCGCAGTGTCCCCCGCTCTGTCCTGCTGTGTCCCCCGCTGTGTCCCACTGTGTCCCCCGCTGAGTCCCCGCTGTGTCACCGCTGTGTCCCGCTGTTTCCTCGCTGAGTCCCCTGCTGTCTCCCTTTCTGTTCCCTGCTGTGTCTCACGCTTTGTCCCCGCTGTGTCCCACTGTGTCCCGCTGTGTCCCGCTGTGCCCCCACTGTGTCCCCGCTGTGTCCCTGCTGTGTCCCTGCTGTGTCGCCGCTGTGTCCTGCTGTGTCCTCGCTGTGTCCCACGCTGTGTTCCACTGTGTCCCCCGCTGTGTCCCGCTGTGTCCCACTGTGTCCCCGCTGTGTCCCGCTGTGTCTTCGCTGTGTCCCCAACTGTGTACCCCACTGTGTCCCGCTGTGTCCCTGCTGTATCGACGCTGGGTCCCGCTGGGTCCCGCTGTGTCCGCCATTGTGTCCCGCTGTGTCTCGCTATGTTCCCGCAGTGTACCGCTGTGTCCCGCTGTGTCCCGCTGTGTCCTCGCTGTGTCCCCCAATGTGTCCCCCGCTGTGTCCCGCTGTGTACCCCGCTGTGTCCAGCTGGGTACTCTCTTTGTCCCTCGCTGTCTCGTGCTTTGTCCCACGCTGTGTCCCGCTGTGACCCGCTATGTCCTGGCTGTGTCCCCTGCTGTGTCCCGCTGTGTTCCCCGCTGTGACCCGCTGTGTACCGCTGTGTCCTCCACTGTGTCCCTGCTGTCTCCCCGCCGTGTTCCACTGTGTCCCGCTGTGTCCCGCTGTGCCCCCACCGTGTCCCGTTGTGTCCACAGTGTGTACCACGCTATGTAACGCTGCCTCCCCTCTGTATCGACGCTGTGTCCCGTTGTGTCCCGCTGTGTCCTCGCTGTGTTCCCCACTGTGTCCCGCTGTGTCCCCCGCTGTGTCCCCCGCTGTGTCCTCGCTGTGTCTCCTCTTGTGTCCCGCTGTGTCCTCACTGGGTAGCCCACTGTGTCCTGCTGTGTCCCCCGCTGTCCCCCACTGTGTCCCGCTGTGTCCCCCGCTGTGTCCCGCTGTGTCCCGCTCTGTCCCGCTCTGTCCCTGCTGTGTCCCGCTGTGTACTGCTGTGTCCTCGGTGTGTCCCCCGCTGTCTCCCGCTCTGTCCCCCGCTGTGTCTCACGATTTGTCCTCGCTGTGTCCCACTGTGTCCCGCTCTGTCCCGCTGTGCCCCCACTGTGTCCACTTGTATCCACAGATTTGTACCACACTGTGTAACGCTGTATCCCCGCTGTATCGACGCTGGGTCCCGCTGGGTCCCGCTGTGTCCTCGCTGTGTTCCCTGCTGTGTCCTGCTGTGTCCCCCGGTGTGTCCCCCGCTGTTTTCCAGTCTGTGTCCACCGCTGTGTCCCGCTGTGTCCTCGCTGGGCCCCCCGCTGTTTCCCGCTGGGTCCCCTGCTGTGTCCCTCTGTATCCCGATGTGTCCCCTGCTCTGTACCCTGCTTTGTCCCGCTGTGTCCGCCGCTGTGTCCCGCTGTGTCCCCCGCTGTGTCCCGCTGTGTCTTCGCTGTGTCCCGCTCTGTCTCCCCCTTGTCCCCGCTGTGTCCCGCTCTGTCCCGTGGTGTCCCGCTTTGTCCCCCGCTGTGTCCCCCGCTGAGTCCCCGCTGTGTCCCCGCTGTGTACCGCTGTGTACTGCTGTGTCCCCCGCTGAGTACCACTGTGTCCCCGCTGTGTCCCCGCTGTGTCCCAGTGTGTCCCCGGCTGTGTCCCGCTGTGTCTACTGCTGTGTTCCTGCTCTGTCCCGCTGTGTCCCGCTGTGTCCCCCTGTGTCCTCACTGTGTCCCACGCTGTGTTCCGCTGAGTCCTTGCTGTGTCCTCCGATGTGCCCCGTTGTGTCCCCAACTGTGTACTCCGCTGTGGCCCACTCTGTCCCCGCTGTATCTACCCTGTGTCCCGCTGGTTTCTGCTGTGTCCTCGCTGTGTCCACCGCTGTGTCCCGCTGTGTCCACCGCTATGTCCCGCTGTGTCCCCCGCTCTGTCCCGCTGTGTCCAACGCTGTGTCCCGCTGTGTCCCCCGCTGTGTCCCGCTGTGTCCTCGCTGTTTCCCCCGCTGTCTCCCGCTCTGTCCCCCTCTGTGTCTCACGCTTTGTCCCCGCTGTGTCCCACTGTGTTCTGCTGTGTCCCGCTGTGCCCCCACTGTGTCCCGTTGTGTCCACAGCTGTGTACCCCGCTGTGTAACACTGTGTCCCCGCTGTATCGACGCTGTGTCCCGCTGTGTCCCGCTGTGTCCTCGTTGTGTTCCCCGCTGTGTCTCGCAGTGTCCCCCGCTGTGTCCCCCGCTGTGTCCTCGCTGTGTCCCCTGCTGTGTCCCGCTGTGTCCTTGCTGTGTCCCCTGCTGTGTCCCGCTGTGTCCCCGCTGTATCGACGCTGTGTCCCGCTGTGTCCCGCTGTGTCCCGCTTTGTCCCACGCTGTGTCCCCCGCTGACTCCCCGCTGTGTCCCCGCTGTGTCCCGCTCTGTCCTCCCTGTGTCCCCCGCTGTGTCCCGCTGTGTCCCCTGCTGTGTCCCGCTGTGTCTACTGCTGTGTTCCTGCTGTGTCCCGCTGTGTCCCCCTGTGTCCTCACTGTGTCCCACGCTGTGTTCAGCTGAGTACTTGCTGTGTCCCCCGATGTGCCCCGTTGTGTCCCCAGCTGTGTACCCCACTGTGGCCCACTCTGTCCCCGCTGTATCGACGCTGTGTCCCGCTGGGTCCCACTGTGTCCTCGCTGTGTCCACCGCTGTGTCCCGCTGTGTCCACCGCTGTGTACCGCTGTGTCCCCAGTTGTGTCCCACTGTGTCCTGCTGTGGCCCCCGCTGTGTCCCCCGCTGTGTCCCGCTGTGTCCCCCGCTGTCTCCCGCTGTGTCCTCTGCTGTGTCCCCGCTGTGTCCCACTTTTTCCCCCGCTCTGTCCCGCTGTGTCCTCGCTGTGTCTCCCGCTGTGTCCCGCTGTGTCCTCGCTGTGTCCCCTGCTGTGTCCCGCTGTGTCCCCCGCTGTGTCCTGATGTGTCCCGCTTTGTCCCGCTGTGTCCCTGCTGTGACCCTCAGTGTCCCGGTGTGTCCCCGCTGTGGCCCCTCTGTGTCCCGCTGTGTCCTGCTCTGTCCCTGCTGTGTCCTGCTGTGTCACGCTGTGTCCCCGCTTTGTGCCCGCTGTGTCCCGCTGTGTACTCCGTTGTGTCAGGCTGTGTCCCCCGCTTTGTCCCGCTGTGTCCCCGCAGTGTCACCGCTGTGTCCCACTGTGTCACACTGTGTCCCATGGTGTCCTGCTTTGTCCCCAGCTGTGTCCCCAGCTGAGTACCCTCGGTGTCCTGCTGTGTCCCGCTGTGTTCCTTGGTGTCCCGCTTTGTCCCCCGCTGTGTCCCCAGCTGAGTCCCCGCGGTGTTCCCGCTGTGTCCCCGCTGTGTCCCGCTGTGTCCTCGCTGTGTCCCCCGCTGTCTCCCGCTATGTCCCCCGCTGTGTCTCACGCTTTATACCGTCTGTGTCCCACTCTGTCCCGCTGTGTCCCGCTGTGTCCACCACTGTGTCCCTTTGTGTCCCCAGCTGTGTAACCCGCTGTGTAACGCTGTGAATCCCGCTGTATCGCGGCTGTGTCACGCTGGGTCCCGCTGGGTCCTTGCTCTGTTATTCGTGGTGTCCCCCTCTGTCCCCCGCTGTGTCCCCCGCTCTGTCCTACTGTGTCCCCCGCTGTGTCCCTGCTGTGTCCCCACTGTGTCCCCCGCTGAGTCCCCTCGGTGTCCTGCTGTGTCCTCGCTGTGTGCCCCGCTGTCTCCCACTTTGTCCCACGCTGTGTCCCACTGTGTCGTCGCTGTGTCCCCCGCTGTGTCCCGCTATGTCCCCGCTGTGTCCCAAGCTGTGTCCCGCTGTGTCCCGCTGTTTACCCCGCTGTGTCCTGCTATGTTCCCGCAGTGTCCCCAATGTGTCCCTGCTGTGTCCTGCTGTGTCCTCGATGTGTCCCCCGCTGTGTTCCTTTGTGTCCCCAGCTGTGTACCCCGCTGTGTCCCCGCTGTATCGACGCTGTGTCCCGCTGTGTCCCGCTGTGTCCTGCTTTGTCCCCTGCTGTGTCCCCCGCTGAGTCCCCGCTGTGTCCCCGCTGTGTCCCGCTCTGTCCTCCCTGTGTCCCCCGCTGTGTCCCGCTGTGTCCCCTGCTGTGTCCCGCTGTGTCTACTGCTGTGTTCCTGCTGTGTCCCGCTGTGTCCCCATGTGTCCTCACTGTGTCCCACGCTGTGTTCCGCTGAGTACTTGCTGTGTCCCCCGATGTGCCCCGTTGTGTCCCCAGCTGTGTACCCCGCTGTGGCCCACTCTGTCCCCGCTGTATCGACGCTGTGTCCCGCTGGGTCCCGCTGTGTCCCGCTGTGCCCACACTGTATCCCGTTGTATCCACAGCTGTGTACCACGCTGTGTAACGCTGTGTCCCCGCTGTATCTATGCTGTTCCTCGCTGTGTCCCGCTGTGTCCCCCGCTGTGTCCCCCGCTGTGTCCTCGCTGTGTCCCCAGCTGTGTCCCGCTGTGTCCTCACTGGGTCCCCCGTGGGTCCCGCTGGGTCCCCCGCTGTGTTCCACTGTGTCCCGCTGTGTCCCACTCTGTCCCTGCTGTGTCCCGCTGTGTCCCCCTGTGTGCGTGCTGTGTCCCGCTATGTACTCCGTTGTGTCCAGCTGTTTCACCGCTGTGTCCCCTGCTTTGTCCCGCTTTGTCCCGCTGTGTCCTCCCTGCGTCCCCCGCTGTGTCCACTGTGTCCCCCGCTGTGTCCCGCTGTGGTCCGGCTATGTCCCGCTGTGTCCCTGCTGTGTCCCGCTGATCCCCTGCTGGGTCCTCCACTGAGGAACCCACTGGTCTCACCGCTCTGTCCCTCA
>NW_012294491.1:0-2966 GCF_000151885.1 Dipodomys ordii | reverse complement strand
CCGCTGTGTCCCCCGCTGTGTCCTTCTGGGTCCGGCTGGGTCCCGCTGTGTCCTCTCTTTGTTCCCCGCTGTGTCCCGCTGTGTCCCCCACTGTGTCTCTCGCTGTGTCCTGCTGTGTACTCGGCTGTGTCCGGCTGTGTCCCGCTGTGTCCCCCGCTGTGTCCTTGCTGTGTCCCCGCTGTGTCCCGCTGTGTCCCGCAGTGTCCCCAGCTGTGTCCCGCTGTGTCACCGCTTTGTCCCGCTGTGTCCCTCTGTGTCCCCCGCTGTGTCCTGCTTTGTTCCTGCTGTGTACTCCGCTGTGTCCCTCTGTGTCCCCCGCTGTGTCCGCTGTGTCCCCTGCTGTGTCCCCACTGTGTCACGCTGTGTTTCGCTGTGTCCGGCTGTGTCCTCGCTCTGTCTCCCTCAGTGTCCAGCTGTGTCCCCCCTGTGTCCCCCGCTGTGTCCCGCTAAGTCCCCTGCTGTGTCCCGCTGAGTCCCGCTGTGTCACGCTCTGTCCCCTCTGTGTCCCTCTGTGTCCAGCTCTGTCCCCGTTGTGTGTCTGCTGTGCCCCGCTGTGTACCCTTCTGTGTCCAGCTGTGTCCCCTCTGTGTCCCGCTGTGTCCCTTGTCTCTCCCCCGCTGTCCCCCGCTGTGTCCCCCGGCTGTGTCCCGCAGTGTCCCCGCTGTGTGCCGCTGTGTCCTACTGTGTCCCGTGGTGTCCCGCTTTTTCCCCTCTATGTCCCCTGCTGAGTCCCCTCTGTGTCCCCGCTTTGTCCAGCTGTGTCCTCGCTGTGTCCTCCGCTGTCTCCCGCTTTGTCCCACGCTGTGTCCTACTGTGTCCCACTGTGTCCCTGCTGTGTCCCCCGCTGTGTCCCGCTTTGTCCCGCTGTGTCCCCCGCTGTGTCCTGCTGGGTCCGGCTGGGTCCCCGCTGTGTCCCTGCTGTGTCCGGCTGTGTCCCCCGCTGTGTCCCGCTGGGTCCCATTGGGTCCCCCGCTGTGTCCCGCTGTGTCCCCGCAGGTTCACCGCTGTTTCAGGCTGTGTCCTGCTGTGTTCTGTGGTGTCCGGCTTTATTCCGCGCTGTGTCCCGCTGTGTCCACTGCTGGGTCCCCGCTGGGTCCCGCTGTGTCTCGCTGTTTCCCGCTGTGTCCTCGCTTTGTCCCATGCTGTGTTCCGCTGTGTCCTCCCTGTGTCCCCCGCTGTATCCCGCTGTGTCCCCCACTGTGCCCCGCAGTGTCCCGCTGTGGCCCGCTGTGTCCTCGCTCTGTCCCACTGTGTCCCCGCTGTTTCCCCGTTGGGTCCTTCTGTGTCCCGCTGGGTCCCGCTGGGTCCCCCGCTTTGTCCCGCTGTGTCCCCGCAGTGTCCCCGCTGTGTCCCGCTGTGTCCCACTGTGTCCCGTGGTGTCCCGATTTGTCCCCCGAATATGTCCCCTGCTGAGTCCCCTCTGTGTCCCCGCTGTGTCCCGCTGTGTCCCCCACTGTGTCCTGCTGTGTCCCGCTGTGTCCTGCTGGGTCCCGCAGTGGCCCCGCTGTGTCCCCGCTGTGTCCCGCTGTGTTCCCCGCTGTGTCCCGCTGTGTCCCCGCAGGTTCTCCGCTGTTTCACGCTGTGTCCCGCTGTGTTCCGTGGTGTCCCGCTTTGTCCCCCGCTGTGGCCCCCCTGAGCCAAATCTGTGTCCCCGCTGTGTCCCGCTGTGTCCTCGTTGTGTCCGCCTCTGTCTCCTGCTCTGTCCACTGCTGTGTCTCACGCTTTGTCCCCGCTGGGTCCCGCTGTGTCCCGCTCTGTCCCCCACTGTGTCCCCTGCTGAGTCCTCTATGTGTCGCCACTGTGTCCCGCTGTGTCCTCGCTGTGTCCCCTGCTATCTCCCGCTTTGTCCCATGATGTGTCCCGCTGTGTCCCGCTGTGTCCTCGCTGTGTCCCCGGCTGTGTCCTGCTGTGTTCCCGCTGTGTCCCAAGCTGTGTCCCGCTGTGTGCCCTGCTGTGTCCTGCTGGGTGCCGCTGTGTCCCCGCTGTGTCCTCGCTGTGTCCCGCTGTGTCTACTGCTGAGTCCCCACTGTGTCCCGCTGTGTCTCGCTGTGTCCCGCTGTGTCCTCGTTGTTTCCCACGCTGTGTTATGCTGTGTCCTCGCTGTGTCCCCCGCTGTGTCCCGTTGTGTACCCAGCTGTTTACCCCACTGTGTCCCGCTGTGTCCCCGCTGTATCGACGCTGTGTCCCGCTTGGTCCCGCTGTGTCCACGCTGTGTTCCCCGCTGTGTTCCCCGCTGTGTCTCGCTGTTTACCCCTCTGTGTCCCCCGCTGTGTCCCGCTGTGTCCCGCTGTGTACTGCTGTGTCCCCCGCTGAGTCCCGCTGTGTCCCCGCTGTGTCCCAATGCGTCCTCGCTGTGTCCCGCGCTGGGTCCCGCTGTGTCCCCCCTGTGTCCCTCGCTGTGTCCCGCTGTGTCCGGCTGTGTCCCCCGCTGTGTCCCCCGCTGTGTCCCCCGCAGTGTCAGCGCTGTGTCCCGCTGTGTCCTCGCTGTGTCCCCTGCTGTCTCCCGCTCTGTACCCCGCTGTGTCTCAAGCTTTGTCCCCGCTGTGTCCCACTGTGTCCCGCTGTGTCCCGCTGTGCCCCCACTGTGTCCCGTTGTGTTCACAGCTGTGTACCACACTGTCTAACGTTGTGTCCCCGCTGTATCGATGCTGTGTACCGCTGGGTCCCGCTGGGTCCTCGCTGTGTTCCCCGCTGTGTCCCGCTGTGTCCCCCACTGTGTCCCCCACTGTGTCCCTATGTGTCCCACGCTTTTGTCTCCCTGTGTCACCGCAATTTTCCCCACTGTGTCCCGCTGTTTCCCACTGTGTTCTGTGGTGTCCCGCTTTTGTCCCCCCGCTGTGTCCCCCATGAATCCCCCGTGGGGTCCCCGCCTTGGTTCCGCTGAATTCCCTCCCAGGTGTCCCCCGCTGGTGTCCCGAATGTGTCCTCCCGCTATGGTCCCGTTTGTGTCACTGGCTGGGGACCCC
>NW_012294490.1:0-5755 GCF_000151885.1 Dipodomys ordii | reverse complement strand
TGCAGAAGCAGAAAGAGAAGCAGAAATAGAAGGAGAAGAAGAAGGAGAAGTTGGAGAATCAGAAGAAGCAGAAGCAGAAAGAGCAGCAGAAGAAGGAGAAGGAGAAGCAGAAGGAGAAGGACAAGCAGGAGAAGCAGAAGAAGCAGAAGCGGGAGAAGCAGAAGAAGAAGAAGAAGAAGAAGAAGAAGAAGAAGAAGAAGAAGAAGAAGAAGAAGAAGAAGAAGAAGAAGAAGAAGAAGAAGAAGAAGAAGAAGAAGAAGAAGAAGAAGAAGAAGAAACAGAAGAAGGAGAAGGAGCAGAAGGAGAAGCAGAAGCAGAAGCAGAAGCAGAAGGAGAAGCAGAAAGAGAAGCAGAAGAAGCAGTAAGCAGGAGAAGCAGGAGAAACAGAAGCAGAGGAAACAGAAGAAGCCGAAGAATCAGAAGGAGAACCTGAAGCAGAAGGAGAAGCAGAAGCAGCAAAAGCTGGAAAAGCAGAAGCAGAAGAAACCGAACAAGCAGAAGAAGCAGAAGCAGAACGAGAAGAAGAAGAGGGAGAAAGAGAAGGATTAGGAGTAGGAGGAGCAGAAGGAGAATCAGAAGCAGAAAGAGAAGCAGAAGGAGAAGCACAAGGAGAAACAGAAGAAGAAGCAGGAGAAGCAGAAGCAGAAAGAGAAGCACAAGAAGGATGAATTGAAGGAGAAGGAGAATGAGACGGAGAAGCAGAAAGAGAAGTAAGAGAAGCAGAAGAAGAAGAAGCAGGAGAAGCAGAAACAAAAGAAACAGAAAAAGCAGAAGAAGCAGAAGAAGAAGCAGCAGGAGAAGCAGAAGAAGAAGAAGGAGAAGGAGAAAGAGAAGGATTAGGATTAGGAGAAACAGAAGGATAAGCAGAAGCAGAAAGAGAAGGAGAAGGAGAAGCAGGAGAAGCAGAAGAAGCAGAAGCAGGAGAAGCAGAAGCAGAATGAAAAGCAGAAGAAGGAGAAATTGAAAGAGAAGAAGATGCAGAAGGAGAAACAGAAGCAGAAGTAGAAGCAGAAGAAGGAGAAGCAGAAGGAGAAGCATAAGGAGAAACAGAAGGAGAAGCAGGAGAAGCAGAAGCAGGAGAAGCAGAATCAAAAGAAATAGAAGAAGGATAAGAAGCAGAAGCAGAAAGAGAAGCAGAAACAGAAGGAGAAGCAGAAATAGAAGCAGAAGAAGCAGAAGCAGAACCTGAAGCAGAAGGAGAAGCAGGAGAAGCAGAAGAAGCAGAATCTGGAGAAGAAGGAGAACCAGAAGGAGAAGCAGATGCAGAAAGAGAAGCAGAAGAAACAGAAGAAGCAGAAGCAGAAGCAGTAGCAGAAGAAGCTGAAGATGCAGAAGCAGATAGAGAAGCAGAAGGAATAGCAGAATAACGACAAGGAGAAACAGAAGGAGAAGAAGAATGAGAAGCAGTAGGAGAAGCAGGAAAAACAGAAGAAGCAGAAACAGACGGAGAAGCAGAAGAAGGAGAAGCAGAAGCAGAAGAAGAAGCAGAAGGAAAAGCACAAGCAGAAGGAGATGCAGAAGGAGTAGCAGGAGAAGCAGAAGAAGCAGAAGCAGAAGGAGAAGAAGAAGGAGAAGAAGCAGAATCAGAAGCAGAAGGAGAAGTAGAAAGAGAAGCCGACGAAGAGAAGCAGAACGAGAAGCAGGAGAAGCAGAAGAAGCAGAGCGGGAGAAGCAGAAGAAGAAGAAACAGAAGAAATAGAAGGAGCAGAAGCAGAAGGAGGAGCAGAAGCAGAAGGAGAAGCAGAAAAAGAAGCAGGAAAAGCAGAAGAAGCAGAACCAGGAGAAGCAGAAGCAGAAGAAACAGGAGAAGGACAAGAAGCAGAAGCAGAAGCAGAAGGAGAAGGAGAAGCAGAAAGAGAAGCACTAGAAGCAGAAGACGCAGGAAAAGCAGAAGCAGCAGAAAGAGAAGAAGAAGAAGAAGAAGAAGAAGAAGAAGAAGAAGAAGAAGAAGAAGAAGAAGAAGAAGAAGAAGAAGAAGAAGAAGAAGAAGAAGAAGAAGAAGAAGAAGAAGAAGAAGAAGAAGAAGAAGAAGAAGAAGAAGAAGAAGAAGAAGAAGAAGGAGAAGGAGAAGGAGAAGGAGAAGAAGAAGCAGTAGAAGCAGGAGAAGCAGAAGGAGAAGCAGTAGTAGCAGGAGAAGCAGAATCAGAAGAAAAAGAATAAGCATAAGAAGCAGAATCAGAGGGAGAAGCAGAAGCAGGAGAAGCTGAAGCAGAAGAAGCAGCAGAAGGAGAAGCAGAAGCAGAAGAAGATGCAGAAGGAGAAGCAGGAGAAGCAAAAGAAGGAGAAGGAGAAGGCGAAAGAGAAGGATTAGGAGTAGGAGAAGCAAAAGGATAAGCAGAAGCAGAAAGAGACGCAGAAGTAGAAGCAGCACGAGAAGTAGGAGAATCAGGAGAAGCAGAAGCAGGAGAAGCAGAATAAACAGAAGACGCAGAAGCAGAATGAGAAGCAGAAGGAGAAATTGAAGCAGAAGTAGAAGCAGAAGGAGAAGCAGAAGCAGAAGGAGAAGCAGAAGAAGGATAAGGAGAAGCAGAAAGAGAAGCACAACGAGAAGCAGGAGAAGCAGAAGCAGGAGAAGCAGAAGCAGAAGAAACATAGGAAGGAGAAGAAGCAGAAGCAGAAGGAGAAGCTGAAACAGAAGGAAAAGCAGAAAGAGAAGCAGGAGAAGCAGAAGAAGCATCAGCAGGAGAACCAGGAGCAGAAGAAGCCGAAGAAGCAGAAGCAGAACCTGAAGCAGAAGGAGAAGCAGGAGAAGCAGAAGAAGCAGAATCTGGAGAAGCAGAAGGAGAAGCAGAAGCAGAAAGAGAAGCAAAAGCAGAAGGAGAAGCAGAAGGAGAAGCAGAAGAAACAGAAGAAGCAGAGGCATTAGCAGAAGAAGCAGAAGATGCTGAAGCAGAAGGAAAAGCAGAAGAACGAGAAGGAGAAGGAGTAGGAGAAGCAGAAGGAGAAGCAGAAGCAGAAAGAGAAGCAAAAGCAGAAGGAGAAGCAGAAGAACGAGAAGGTGAAGGAGAAGGAGAAACAGAAGGAGAAGCAGAAAGAGAAGCAGAAGAAGGAGCAGGAGAAGGATAAGCAGCAGGAGAAGCAGAAAGAGCAGCAGAAGGAGGAGCAGGAGATGCAGAAACAGGAGAAGCATAAGCAGAACAAACAGGAGAAGGACAAGAAGCAGAAGCAGAAGGAGAAGCAGATACAGAAGGAGAAGCAGAAAGAGAAGGAGGGGAAGCAGAAGAAGCTGAAGCAGGAGAAGCAGAAGCATAAGAATCCGAAGAAGCAGAAGGAGAACCTGAAGGAGAAGGAGAAGCAGGAGAAGCAGAAGAAGCAGAATCTGGAGAAGCAGAAAGAGAAGCAGAAGGAGAAGCAGAAGCAGAAAGAGAATCAAAAGCAGAAGGAGAAGCAGAAGAAACAGAAGAAGTAGAAGCAGTAGCAGTTGTAGCAGAAGCAGAACGAGAAGCAGAAGGAAAAGCAGAAGAACAAGAAGGAGAAGGGAAACAGAAGGACAAGCAGTAGGAGAATAAGAAGGAGAAGCAGAAGAAGGAGAAGCAGAAGCAGAAGTAGATGCAGAAGGAGAAGCAGAAGAAGCAGAAGCAGAAGGAGAAGCAGGAAAAGCAGAAGAAGCAGAAGCAAAAGGAGAAGCAAAAGAAGGAGAAGGAGAAGCAGAGGCAGAAGAAGAAGCATAAGGAGAAGCACCAGCAGAAGGAGATGCAGAAGGAGAAGCAGGAGAAGCAGAAGAAGCAGAAGATGAAGGAGAAGCAGAAGTAGGAGAAGGAGAAGGAGGAGAAGCAGAAGCAGAAGGAGAGGCAGAAGCGGAATGAGAACCAGAAAGAGAAGCAGGAGAAGCACAAGAAGCAGAAGCAGGAGAAGCCGAAAGAGAAGAAGCAGAAGCAGAAGCAGAAGTAGAAGCAGAAGCAGAAGGAGAAGCAGCAGAAGAAGTAGAACCAGAAATTCAGGCAGGAGAAACAGAAGAAGCAGAAGCAGAAGCAGAAGGAGAAGCAAAAAGAGAAGCAGTAGGAGAAGTAGAAGAAGCAGCAGAGGAGAAGCAGCAGAAGAAGCAGAAAAACAAGCAGGAGAAGCAGAAGCAGAAAGAGAAGTAGAAGCAGAAGAGCAGAGCAGAGAGAAGCAGTAGAAGCACAAGAAGCAGAGCAGGAGAGCAGAGCAGAGATAAAGAGAGCATAGAGCAGAGCAGAGGGGAGAACAGAGATGAGAAAGAGCAGGAGAATTGTTGAAGCAGAAGGAGAAGGAGAATCAGAAGGAGAAGCAGAAGAAGCAGACGGAGAAGCAGAAGGAGAAACAGAAGCAGAAGAAGCAGCACAAGGAGAAGCAGAAGCAGAAGAAGATGCACAAGGAGAAGCAGGAGAAGCAGAAGAATCAGAAGCAGAAGGAGAAGTAGAAGTAGGAGAAGGAGAAGGAAGAGCCGCAGAAGCAATAGGAGAAGCAGAAGGAGAAGCAGAAGCAGAATGAGAAGAAGAAAGAGAAGGAGTGGCAGCAGAAGAAGCAGGAAAAGAAGAAGCAGAATAAAGAGAAGAAGAAGAAGAAGAAGAAGAAGAAGAAGAAGAAGAAGAAGAAGAAGAAGAAGAAGAAGAAGAAGAAGAAGAAGAAGAAGAAGAAGAAGAAGAAGAAGGAGAAGCATAAGGGGAAGAATTAGAAGCAGAAGAAGCAGAAGCAGGAGAAGCAGAAGCAGAAGAAAAAGAACAAGCATAAGAAGAAGAATCAGAGGGAGAAGCAGAAGAAGGAGAAGGAGCAGCAGAAGGAGAAGCAGAAGGAGAATCAGAAGGAGAAGAAGAAGAAGGAGAAGCAGAAGCAGAAGAAGAAGCAGAAGCAGAAGACGATGCTGAAGGAGAAGCAGGAGAAGCAGAAGAAGCAGAAGCAGAACGAGGAGAGGGAAGGGCAGCAGAATCAATAGGAGAAGCAGAAGGAGAAGCAGAAGCAGAATGAGAAGCAGAAAGAGAAGCAGTAGAAGCAGAAGAAGCAGGAAAAGCAGAAGCAGAAGAAAGAGAAGAAGAAGAAGAAAAAGAAGAAGAAGAAGAAGAAGAAGAAGAAGAAGAAGAAGAAGAAGAAGAAGAAGAAGAAGAAGAAGAAGAAGAAGAAGAAGAAGAAGAAGAAGAAGAAGCAGCATAAGGAGAAGCATAAAGAGAAGCAGTAGAAGCAGAAGAAGCAGAAGCAGGAGAAGCAGAAGCAGAAGAAAAAGAAGCAGAAGCAGAAGCAGTGGGAGAAGCAGAAGAAGGAGAAGGAGAAGGAGCAGCAGAAGGAGAAGCAGAAGCAGAAAGAGAAGCAGAAACAGAAGGAGAACAAGAAGGAGAAGCAGGAGAATCAGAAGAAGCAGAAGTAGAAGCAGAAAGAGGAGAAGAAGGAGAAGCAGAAGTAGAATCAGCAGAAACAGAAGAAGAAGCAGAAGAAACAGAAGCAAAAGAAACAGAAGAAGGAGAAGAGCAGAAGCAGAAGGAGAAGCAGAAGCAGAAGGAGAAGCAGAAAGAGAAGCAGGAGAAGCAGAAGAAGCAGGAGAAGCAGAAGCAGAAGAAACAGGAGAAGCCGAAGAAGCAGAAGCAGAATCTGAAGCAGAAGAGAAACAGAGAAGCACAATCTGAAGCAGAGCAGAGAAACAGTAATAGTAGATAAGCAGAAGCAGAACCAGCAAGAGAAGCAGACAAAAAGAAGTCGAGAAGCGAGAGAGAGATTAGAGTAGAGAAGCAAATGATAGCAGAGCAGAAGAGACGCAGAGAAAGCAGCAGAGTAGTAGAGAGCAGAGAGCTGAGCAGAGAGCAGA
>NW_012294489.1:0-811 GCF_000151885.1 Dipodomys ordii | reverse complement strand
TAGTGTCTTGTACATTTCATTGTTACAATGAGATAACCCGTATCCTTATTTGAGCATTTTGTGTTTTTCCCTTCCCCTACCCAAATTAGAAAAATGTATATATAAGATGCAGGACACCAGAATCAATAGAGTGATAACAGGGGTTATACCATGGGGGAAGAACATACAAAAGAAATTTAAAAAACCACAAAGTACATTATAAATACGTTTAAAACCATAGCAAGAAAGAAAACACCACATGTGTCCTCTCGGGGTTCATTTTGCTTAACATCATCTTATATGGTCATATGTACATAGCTTCAGACTTCTTCTGCTTGTCCTAGATATATACCAGCTATTGCAAATAACAGAAAACATAGGATCTATGCTCCTTAGCGCCTGGCTTAATTCACTTAATATATTTTTTTCCAAGTCTTTCTATTTCCTAACAAATGGGGCAATATCAGTATTTCTGATGGAGGCATAGAATTCCATTATATGTAGATTTATATATGCATGTATATCACATTGTCTTGATCGATTCATCTACTGAGGGGCAACTGGGTTGGTTCCATATCTTAGCTATGGTGAATAATGCTGCAATAAGCATAGTTGTGCTGGTAGCTTTAACCACCTACATTTAAATCAGGTGATCTACTGAGTGTTTCCCTGTTCTCTTTTGTGAAAATACACCTACCCAACAGCAAAGGTAAAATAACAAGTTAAAAGTTGTTCTGATATTCGCAACCCAAAGAAGATACATGATATAATTATTTAAATGCTAAGATAAAAAAAATTGGAGTTGTTGAAAGACTGAGTTTCTTTAGTCACA
>NW_012294488.1:0-3596 GCF_000151885.1 Dipodomys ordii | reverse complement strand
TCTCCTTCTGCGTCTCCTACTGCTTGTGCTTGTCCTTATGCTTCTGCTTCTGTCTTCTCCTTCTTTTGCTTCTCCTTTTGCTTCTGCTTCTTCTGCTTTTCCTGCTTCTCCTCCTCCTTCTGCTTCTTCTGCTTCTCCTGCTTCTCATTCTGCATCTTCTTCTGCTTCTCCTTCTCCTTCTTCTGCTTCTCCTTCTGATTCTCCTTTTGCTTCTTCTTCTTCTGCTTTACCTGCGTCTCTTTCTGCTTCTCCTTCTGTTTCTCCTTCTGTTTCTCCTTCTCCTTCTTGTTCTTCTGCTTTTCCTTCTGCTTCTGCTACACCTGCTTCTGCTTCTACTTCTTCTGTTTCTTCTGCTTCTCCTTTTGCTTTTGATTCTCTTTCTGCTTCTGCTTCTCCTTCTGCTTCTTATTCTGCTTCTTCAGATTCTGCTTCTTCTGCTTCTCCTGTTTGTCCTTCTCCTTTTGCTTTTGATTCTCTTTCTGCTTCTGCTTCTCCTTCTGCTTCTTATTCTGCTTCTTCAGATTCTGCTTCTCCTGTTTGTCCTTCTGCTTCAGGTTCTCCTTCTGCTTATTCACATTCTTATGCTTCTGCTTCTCCTGCTTCTGCTTCTTCTGCTTTCCCTCCTTCTCTTCCTGCTTCTCCTTCTGTTTCTGCTTCTCCTTCTGCTTCTGCTTCTTGTCCTTCTTGTGTTTCTTCTGCTCCTGCTTCTCAAGTTTCTGCATCTCCTGCTTCTCCTTCTGCTGCTCTTTCTGCTTCTCCTGCTGCTTTTACATTTCCTGCTCCTTCTTCTGCTTCTCTTTCTGATTCTCCTTCTGTTTCTCCTACTCCTTCTCCTTCTCGTTCTTCTGCTTTTCCTTCTGCTTCTGCATCTTCTGCTTCTTCTGCTACTGCCTCTGCTTCTTCTGTTTCTTCTGCTTCCCCTTCTGCTTCTCCTTCTGCTTTTGCTTCTCTTTCTGCTTCTGCTTCTCCTTCTGGTTCTCCTTCTTCTTCTCCAGATTTTGCTTCTTCTGCTTCTCCTGCTTCTCCTTCTGCTTCAGGTTCTGCTTCTGCTTCTTCTGCTTCTGCTTCTCCTGCTGCTGCTTCTTCTGCTTCTCCTGCTTCTCTTTCTGCTTTTCCTTCTGTTTCTGCGTCTCCTTCTGCATCTGCTCTCTCCTTCCTATGTTTCTTCTGCTTCTGCTTCTGCTTCTGCTTCTCCTGCTTCTCGTTGTGCTTCTCTTTCTGCTTCTCCTTCTCCTTCTTCTGCTTCTCCTTCTCCTTCTGCTTCTGCTTCTGCTTCAATTTCTCCCTCTGCTTCTCATTCTGCTTCTGCGTCTTCTGTTTCTTCTGATTCTCCTGCTTCTGCTTCTCCTGCTTCTCCTACTTCTCTTGCTGCTTCTCCTTCTGCGTCTCTTTCTGCTTCTGCTTATCATTTTGCTTCTCCTACTCCTAATCCTTCTCTTTCGCCTTCTCCTTCTCCGTGTTCTGCTTCTCCTGCTTCTCCTTCTGCATCTTCTTCTGCTTCTGCTTCTCCTTCTGCTGCTTCTTCTGCTTCTGCTTCTGCTTCTGCTTCTCCTTCTTCTGCTTCTCCCTCTGATTCTGCTTCTTATGCTTATTCGTTTTCTTCTGCTTCTGCATCTCCTGCTTCTGCTTCTTCTGCTTCTACTGCTTCTCCTTCTCCTTCTTCTTCTTCTTCTTCTTCTTCTTCTTCTTCTTCTTCTTCTTCTTCTTCTTCTTCTTCTTCTTCTTCTTCTTCTTCTTCTTCTTCTTCTTCTTCTTCTTCTTCTTCTCTTTCTGCTGCTTCTGCTTTTCCTGCTTCTTCTTCTTCTTCTACAGCTTCTCTTTCTGCTTCTCATTCTGCTTCTGCTTCTTCTTCTGCTTCTCCTATTGCTTCTGCGGCACTTCCTTCTCCTTCTCCTACTTCTCCTTCTCCTTCTGCTTTTTCTGCTTCTCCTGCTTCTCCTTCTGCATCTTCTTCTGCTTCTGCTTCTCCTTCTGCTGCTTCTTCTGCTTCTGTTTCTCCTTTTGCTTCTCCTTCTGCTTCTTCTTCTTCTCCTTCTGCTTCTCCTTCTGTTTCTCCTTCTCGTTCTTCTGCTTTTACTTTTGCTTCTCCTTCTGCTTCTGCTGCAACTGCTACTGCTTCTGCTTCTTCTGTTTCTTCCGCTTCTCCTTCTCCTTTTGATTCTCTTTCTGCTTCTGCTTCTCCTTCAGCTTCTCATTCTGCTTCTCCAGATTCTGCTTCTTCTGCTTCTCCTGCTTCTCCTTCTGCTTCAGGTTCTGCTTCTGCTTCTTCGGATTCTTATGCTTCTGGTTCTCCTGCTTCTGCTTCTTCTGCTTCCCCTCCTTTTCTTTCTGCTTCTCCTTCTGTTTCTGCTTCTCCTTCTGCTTCTGCTTCTGCTTCTTGTCCTTCTCCTGTTTCTTCTGCTTCTGCTTCTCCTGCCTCTGCTTCTTCTGCTTTTCCTGCTTCTCTTTCTTCTTCTACTTCTGCTTCTGCTCCTCCTTCTGCTTCTGCTCCTTCTATTTCTTCTGTTTCTTCTTCTTCTGCTTCTCCCGCTCTGCTTCTTCTGCTTCTCCTGCTTCTCGTTCTGCTTCTCTTCGTCGGCTTCTCTTTCTACTTCTCCTTCTGCTTCTTCTGATTCTGCTTCTTCTCTTTCTTCTTCTCCTTCTGCTTCTGCTTCTTCTGCTTCTCCTGCTACTCCTTCTGCATCTCCTTCTGCTTGTGCTTTTCCTTCTGCTTCTTCTTCTGCTTCTGCTTCTCCTTCTTCTGCTTCTCCGTCTGTTTCTGCTTCTTCTGTTTTTCCTGCTTCTCCTACTGCTTCTCATTCTTCTTCTCCTTCTGTTTCTCCTTGTCGTTATTTGCTATTCCTTCTGCTTCTCTATCTGCTTCTGCATCTTCAGCTTCTTCTGCTACTGCTTCTGCTTCTGCTTCTTCTGTTTCTTCTGCTTCTCTTTCTGCTTCTCCTTCTGCTTTTGCTTCTCTTTCTGCTTCTGCTTCTCCTTTTGCTTCTCTTTCGGCTTCTGCTGCTTCTTCTGCTTCTCCTGCTTCTCCTTCTGATTCAGTTCTGCTTCTTCTCCTGCTTCTCATTCTGCTTCATATTCTGCTTCTGCTTCTTCGGCTTCTAATTCAGCTTCTCCTTCTGTTTCTGCTTCTCTTTCTGCTTCTGCTTCTTATCCTTCTTCTATTTCTTTTGATTCTGCTTCTCCTGCTTCTGCTTCTCCTGATACTCCTTCTGTTTCTCCTTCTGCTTCTCCTTCTGCTTCTCCTTCTTCTGATTCTACTTCTGCTTCTGCTTCTCCTTCTGCATCTTCTTCTGTTTCAATTTCTCCTTCTTCTGCTTTTCATTCTGCTTCTGCTTCTCCTGCTTCTGCTTCTTCTGCTTCTCCTGCTTCTCCTTCAGCTTCTCTTTCTGCTTCTGCTTATCCTTCTGTTTCTCCTACTCCTAAATGATTATCATTCTCCTACTCCATCTTCAATCTTCAGCTGCTCATATCTGCATCTCACTACAGCTATAGCATCTCTTTCTGCCTCTACTTCTCCTCTCTGGCTCTCCTGCTTCTACTCCACATTCTAGCTTATACTGCTTCTCCTATCTGCCTTAAGGTACTGCTTTTGCTTCTTC